>NW_018483853.1:0-2628 GCF_002113885.1 Mizuhopecten yessoensis
ATGTTAGCTAGATAGGGCGCTATATCAAATGTTGTATATTGTTATATGGTTATTTGTGATAACAGACAATTTTACAGTAAAATGTGACTCATTTTATTAGATAGTGCAGTATATATATTATTCCGTTACATCTGAATATTGCATTTTATATAGTAAATAGTTAGATCTAGATACTTCAAATTATATAATAACTTGTTATATCTAAATACTTCTTTATTGTTTAGTAATTCTAAATATAGGGATACTTCGTATTATAAAGTAATTCGTTATATCTTGATATCATATGTTGTATAGTATTTCGCTATATCTACATACTTCGTGTTATACAGCTATTCGTTATATTTGGATCGTTAATATCATATAATACTTCGTTACATATAGATACTTCGTATTATAAAGCAATCCGTTATATCTTGATATCATATATCATGTAGTAATTCGTTACATCTAGATTCTAAGTAGTATCAAGTTATTCGTAATATCTGGATATTTTATATTATGTTATACTTCGTTACATCTAAATATTTACATTAAGTATTATAAAGCTATCCGTTATATCTTGCTACCTTATTACATCTAGATACTTTGTCAGAAATTCATAATAACTTATTTAACTACTTAATGAAATATACTTGTCACAAATATTAAGCCTAATAATTAAAACAGAAGCATTATCTATAAATGCCCACTATTTTTTTGCAATTCAAGTATATGCACTATCGATAAGTGCCAATAAGCAAATAATTAATTACTTCAACACCAATTGCTTTTTTTCCAATACTGTGTACTATCACTAAGTGCCAATCAAAATTAATAGCTGTGATAACTGTACAAGACACTATCGATAGATTTCAGGTGACTCCGCCAAAGGGAACTGTTGCGGTTAACCTGCCACAGTGACCACCGCCACAAAAGAAAGGGGTGACAGGTGCACGTCACAAAACATGCCTGTACTTGTGATACTTAAGAGTACACCCCCCTCCCCAAGCATATAATTGTTCTAGCGCCCATTGGATAGTATTGCCTACTTCATTTAAATGGACATCATATTAAAGATACAAATTGTTGTCCAATTTCAGTACTGGGTACTCGATATATCCACCCCAAGCCTATGCAACAGTAAAACAGCGGCCTCCCTGTTCATCCTTATTCTAACTTGATTTGCAGCTGAAATGTCAGCTTCCTTCCCCTAATGAAATCTTGGCAAAATTTGTGACCATATCAATAATGAATTGGGCAGAAAAGTGGCACGATCCATTAAAATGTCCTTGACAAAGGAGCACAGCTCTTATACAGAATTACCTTGCCCACTGTTGTTGCCCCCACAGTGAATGATCAGTATATCAGGTTGACCTAATAAATGCGTGTTTTCAACTACCATTTGTATAAGACAGTCTAGTATTAAACCACCAATGCCTACCCACTCTAAGTTCATACCAATCCGACACATGGCTAACATGGTAACCCAAGGCCTATTACGGGCATGTTCTTCTGCTCGCCGTATTATAGACGATTTCACTATCCTCACACCTGCTATCAAAACCTAGCAAACGAAAGATGAAGATGGAAAATAGACCACATTATAAACTGCAATGATGTTAGTGATGTTAACCAGCAATTCTGGACAGGTTACTTATACATGATGTATCGCGAGTATGTTCTCAGAACCCTCTTATAAATTCTTCTGTTAACTTGCAATATACTGTCATTCATTGCAGTTGTGCATCTTGTGCCAGAATGACCTGCCAAAATTTCTGACAATCGTGGTGTTCTGAAATATCTTGTAAAACATGATGATCTCCATCTACCTGCCCGCACTATAGTCTCAGAGTCCATTCCTAACTGAGCACAACGTAATGCACCACCTATCCTAAATGAATGTGTTTTGTAGTGGTTTGTGTCGAAATTGTTAAAAGCCAGGGCTTTACGGAAAACAGAGCTAAATTGGGACCGTGTTAGCGGCGTAGCATCCAAATGGCAAAACAAAGGACCTTCCAGTGTGGGACGAACCTGTAAATAAGCACCTAATGCATGAACTTGGCAAACTGCTAAGTGTAAGGCCTTGCTTATAGCTTATAGAACATAATTGCAAGTCTGATCAGTCTTAGAAAAAAGAATCCTAATCACGAATTTTTCAAGTGACCACTGTACATCCTGAAGGTGTATAGCTCTGTCTGTATTATCGCCATTAACAGGAACAGTTAACTCACCTACTCTCAATAAACCCCAAAATGCCAGGAAATATGCCGCTGTAAACATGGTTGCCTCGTATGTTGATTTACATACACTACACTAATCAACGTAGATGGCATTTTAACTAACATGTCAACTGACACAGGAGCACGATTGTCCTGACGAAGTCTTTCTCTTCTAAACCTCTCAACCAATTTTTTACAATAAATACAGTTCTTGGATCTGTACTAGAATGACTCCTAGCATATAATCTTATCCCACCTAGGTAAGTTCTGACTGTTGAGTAAGTTACTCCCTTCTTAAACATAGAGAGAATAAAAGTAACAATATGTGAAGTGGGAGGAGGCCAAATCGCTGGAAGCTTCATTTGTTATCTGAACTGCTCAAATGATAACCTTGCATTTATATAGGTTGACTTGGTGGTATCAGCTACCG
>NW_018483854.1:0-2628 GCF_002113885.1 Mizuhopecten yessoensis
TGGTACTCACACCCTGTCCTAGTGTTAGGGTGGCACTTACACCCTGTCGTACATATTATACACCAATACTTTTGTTAAGGCTTGTTTATCGATTCAGTGTAAATTGTGTGGCCATAAAATTCATTCCTCTTATCTATTTTTCACATTTGCATGTTATCTATGTTATTCAAAACAAGTACATATTTTGCAGCAAGTCATACTTTTGAAGGACTTCCTGTTTAATTTCAATGTGTATTGTACACTTATGTAAGTCAAGCCACTTCCTACAGGTGGCAAATCTAAAATTTGAAGTTTGCCAATTTTATTATCTGACTTAGTTGTATTAAAGGTAAATAAAAAGCACACATTATACTTCCCACTATCATTATCTTGTTGTATAAATAATTTCCTCATGTTTTATTTAATTATTTCCATGACCAGGAATATTTCAAGTAAACAAGTAAATTAAAGTCAAAACAGAAATGGACCGAAGGACCAAGCCATGGCTTGTCAAAACATTTAAAATTTCATCTGCTTTTAATTATATTTAATAGTAATGTGCCTTTGTCACATTTAAAGACATAAATCTCTGTAAATTTGTACATTGGTATTCACCAGGCATAGCTTGTATCATGTTTTAAACAGTGGAATCACAACATAGTTAAATCAGAAATATCTCTTTACATAAGTAAAATCTAACATTTCATACATGCACATCAAATTTTGAAAAGATCTGGATCTTAATTATCTTACTTACTGTTATTTAATTGAAAGGCAAATTATGACAGCTTTCATTTTTTTGTGCACACTATATGCAAAATCTACACTTACCTGTCCTTATCAAGTGGATTTCGGCTTTTATATTGAATTATTTAATCAAATTTAACCAATTTTCAATTCAGATTTTTATCTTTTTTTATCAAAATTTTGGTCTGTCTAAAGCAAGAGTATCTCTGTATTATAGGACAGCTGTCTTTTAAGTGAGAAGTTGTACATTGTAACTAGGTTTCTAACCTACATACATCTGTAATTTCAGATTCCGTTATTGAAGGTGATGTTTCCCGAGGAACGGCTGAAGATATCTATTTTTGAAAGCTGTGCATGTTAATCAGTTGTCCAGTAAATGTTAAAAAATGTGTACACTGCATATTTTTTTTTTTTTTTTTTTACACCTAAAAATCAATAAGGAATTTCTTATCAGTACAGTACCGGTACCCACAGTAGCCTTTAGTAGGCATATCAATAGATATCAAAATCATGAGGGGAAATGAGAAATAAATACCCTGTTATCTAAAAGCTGTTCTATATATATGATTAACAGCTTTAACTATAAGTACACTATAATAGAAATGTTTAAAAGCATGCATGGAATGATTCAGAATTCTGCCACTATAGTGGTGCTCAATTACAAGGTTCAACAAGTCAAAAGTCATCCTATCATTTCAACACATGGATACATTTATGCAAGTGATGTTTGAAAACATTGATTACAATCAAAATTCAGGTTTATGTAATACTGGTAATTATATACCTAAACTGCATAGTGACATAGCTTTGGAACATTTGAACAGCTTATCGATACAAGTTCATTATATATATTCATTTGCATATATAAGTTCTAATCGTAATTAAGGGTTTTTGAATATGACCAACCAGTGGGTTGAAATAAAGGGTGACAGAGAGACTCTTTCAGCAGGCTGGTTTAATTTTGTGACCTAGATTAATAAATGAAAATTATATAATGTGTGATTTTGTAACGTTTTGTGTCATAAAATGAGTTTGACATGCAAATTTCTATAATCAATGTAAATTAAAATGACTACAACAATTAGCAGCATTATTCTGCACTAAATAGTATATGATATGTTATATATGTTCTTTCAGAAAAATCAGATAGGAAAATAGGGAAGTTTATCAGTTGCCTACCTGATAATTACCCGGCTTCGAGTGTTTTTGTACAGTCATATTTATCTACTACTTGTTAACTAGTAACGATATATATAACCAACTTACCAATTTGCTACAGCTTATCTGTCGTATTCTGCATTCCAATATAGTCACAATCACAATGTGTCTGTGGTAATACGTTATCCGTTATCTCGGCGTGTACTGTACTGCGGTATTACCAGCTAGCAAACTGAAAGTCCGCAGTAGTCTCACGTACTTCAAATAACAGACCCACGTTGACGAGTTCACCGATGCGGAACAGGTAAACAGAATCTCAAGCATGGCGATCATTCGACTTCATTGTCCTCAAAGAGCATCAACCTGCCAACAGACTGCAAACATATGGGATCTCATTCATGTTTATTCTATCCCGGAAGTTTTTATAGAAATTGAAAACAGTTCATCGCGCGTGCGCTTGACTTTTTTTTCACTGGCTGTAATATATTACACTCTATATAAGAGGTGGTCTCGGGTGCGCAACAAATGTTTAAAGAGTTGTACAGATTGGCGTAGGAAGAATCTTTATAACAACCTATTAAACGCGACATATCAGTAAACGGGAGCGATGTGAAGATAATATGAAAAGGAAAAGCCTTAAAAGAGCAACAAATGGTTTCTGATATTTACTGATTCCAGCCGGAGACATATATGTCTCTGCTGATTCAGAATACTGCTTTCAGAATGAGGTAAGATAAACTTTAT
>NW_018483855.1:0-2629 GCF_002113885.1 Mizuhopecten yessoensis
ATTTCAATGTAATATCGTTGTCTGGCCTGTGGTGTTGGTGACGTAGTAAACACGTAACATCTAGTTACTCTGGTGTTAATAAAACGTACATGAAATGTTATACCACGGCACGTGCTTTAAAGTGTACCCTGAACGTTTTGCAGTATCACGTGAGGTGAAGATCGAAGTTGACTTTTATTGATCTGAGGGTATAACATCTCATTGAAGCGCTAAAACTGTCGGTTTAACAATGTACAGCCTTGCACCTTATATTTCCGATACACACTAACCCAGTCTTTGCTATATCAGAGACGTTTAAAACTTTATTTACCTTTAACATGTTATTATGAGAAAGAAAATCGTTTTCATTGCGACATTCAAATATCCCACCGCACCCCTTCAGTATAATTTATATTCTACAATAGAAGTAGCGCTCCAATAGTCCCACTTTATAATTGTGGTGTTCATGTAAGAACATTTAATCTTTAAGAAATGATAAACTATTCTACCTTTTATAAAACACCGAATACATTATACTCCGTGTTAACATTCCTATGAAAATACCGACGCGCAGATGGTCTTCGGAGTGGGTTGACTTTCGGGATCCTTTGAAGGATTCCCGGAATACATCCAGGTAACGGACCTGTAATACAATGGGAAAACGTGACCTGAACAATCTGTGTGGATCGTAAGTTTAAAGGTCAAGCCAAGAGCAAATTAACGACACGTACAAAACCTTTCCTTGTGGTATCAAGGTCTTTTCAGCTTAACGCAATATTGCGGTAGTTCAGAATTTATTTTGAATATAAACGTTTGAGTTGACAGGTTTGTAACCAACTAATGAGGTCATGGTGGGATAGACGATTCCGCAGACTTTACAAAGCGGTCAAAGGGGGAAATAGCGGTCAAAACAGGATGGACGATCACCGGACAGCCTTTATTACAGCATTTTTGGTACTTCGTTTGGTAAGACAATAGACGGTCATTGTTCGACAGATTTCTTCATGGCGGTTATGACGGCATGAACGCTCACTCGGCAGACTCGTGATGAAGTTGACACTCAATAAGCGGATTTATGACGGGGTCGTCGGATAGAGAAACTAGCGGTAATGTCGACGGAATGGACGAGCATTTGACAGGGACTAAAGGATTTTTCGGCTATATTACACTGGATAAACGACACTCCGCCAGGCTTGTGGTGAAATGAACGGCTCATTTGGTGGACTTGTGAATAATAAATCATAAAAAATGGACTACGCGATGAACGATAACACGGCTGACATAACTAACGGATTTGGCCGTATAGCGGTAATGACTGAACTGGTACATGTACATTCGACATACTTGATTAAAGCGTTCCTGACGTCATGGCGGGAATGGCGTTCATTCGACAGACTTAACATATAGTAACGGACTTAGTCTTATTCCGCGACATAAGCGTTTATGACTGACTGATGTACGTTATGGCAAGGAATTTATCTAAGTCCGTGGTTATTGTGAACACGACTGGATGAACGCTCACATAGCGCAACGATGACGAAACGGACGTCAACTCGATGGAATTAAAGATCACGAAGTTGCATATTGACGATTCAACGTCAAATTCGGCGAACTCGTACGAAAGGTATATCGGTCATGACGGAATAATGACTCTGGATATCAAAGCAAACATTGCAAAATATTAGCATTACAGGTGGTGTTGTGTTGCTAGTATTTTCCCTTTTAGATCACACCTCTCTTGTCCCAATGATGCTTCATAGAAAATCTGGTTGAGATACCTACATATGTGTACACGTATATGTGGTTGGGATCCCAATCAATTCCATTAAAAATACACTGAACCACGTCCCGGGGTTCTAAATGGACCAGTGGAAAATTCTGGTAGCATGATCAGTGTCTACAGTGGTAGTTATCTCTTCACATACAGTAATTGTTTGTGTCTCATGGGTTGTTATAACCCAGGGATTAAGTCCTCTGGGCGGAGCTAGAGCACAGAGCCAATCCTGATAGCACGATTGTTTGTTTCTTCATGCCCAGTAATTGTTCATGTGGCTATGGGTCGAGGACCTCAAATTCCCTTGTTATAAGACAGGGACTAAGTCATCAGGGTGGGGATTGGAGCATGGAGCAAATCCTTATAGCATGATTGTGTTTTTCTCTTCATGCCAAGTAATTGTTCATGTGGTTTATAGGATAAAGATTCTAGCTGTTTACTTGTTATGACCCAGAATTAGTCCCCAGGTGCTGTGCTGTGCTGTGCTGGGCTGGGCCCATCATCGTACATGATTGTATCAATATCCTTATGCTTAGTATTTGTAAAGATACACCAAGGGCCTCACAGATACTAGGGCTATTATGCAGTTCTATTACAGATAGCTACCCCAACAATATCCCACTACCAGTAGGTAATACCAGTACCTGATATCCTCACTATGAATCAGGGTTATGCTTTCCCTTTTCATGTAACTGTTGTTGACTTTTAATATAAATGATGCGTTTTTAGTGAACATTATAAATTTCAACAAGATAATGCACAGCATGACATTATCCCCTGCACCTGGCTGTTTAAAAGAAAGACAAACAATCATATATAGACAATAACTGTTACTGATATTTTGATGCAGATCATCTTTTACAAAACACTGATGAC
>NW_018483856.1:0-2632 GCF_002113885.1 Mizuhopecten yessoensis
TTGGTGGACCCATTGCATTGTAAAATAATTGCCTATCACAAATAATCCTCATTAAGAATGCATAACTATTCACAGATTTCACTAAAGTACGGACTTTGGCTGTAACATGTTTAGCATGTATGTGCTCAACGAATGTTGTTAAAATCGTCAACTTTAGGGCAGTTATTGCATGGAAACTAAAACGTGACAGATGGACAGACGGACAAACGGACGTGCCCAAATTGATAATCACCTTTCTTTTTTCGAAAAGCGGGGAATAACACGTAACAAGTAAAAACATCAATGAAGAACATATAGTTAGCGCCCAAGAAACAGTGACAAATACTCAATGTACTCATTTAAAAATGTAGTACCTGTTCTAAGAGTAGGAGGGGGTTCGGAACAACCTTAGATATATTATCACCTGCTTTGCTAATTGTTTGTTTCAACACACATGTACTATTATTTTTGACTCTTCCAAAATGCGTGCGTGCCGCATAAGGAGGAAATAATGAGATATACAGATTTCAGGCTGTTTGTATTACGAACAAATGTTTCTGCTTTTCAATTCAGTTACAATAACTAAGTTAATCTTTGACTTTGAACACCTCTTACCTGTACTAAGCTAAAGACAATACCATGAAGAAATTCCACTGAATAATATAACATGAACATTATGGGAGTAAATAGCCCTAATTTCGTGATGGTTGATTATCATGTTAACCTTACCTTACTTTCGTTAATGAATTTTTAAATCGCAAAAGGGACCCGGTAAACTTAACAAAAAAAACGAGTCAATTAAACATGACGACCAATCAGTACCCGTTGGGGAACCTCTATAAAATGTAAACACAAACAGGGAACCGATCCAGCTGTTGTTTCTGATAACGTCAATGTACTAATGCCATTATTTTGTATGATACATACTACAGGAAGTACCAATGAAGAATTGGATATAACTTTTATCCTGTTAGTTTTACAAGAACACAATAATATGCATATTACTAAAAATTACTAAACTTCGTAAGTTCTTAACATAAAACACGACTTACTTGCCGTAGATGAAAGACAGTATTCTGACGTACTTCCACTGGGTCCAGACTGCCACACAACAATGAATGTATCATTTGTCTGGCCAAGGTAAAATTTAGTAAATCCAACAGTACAAACGAAAGTTGTTGATTGAACAGACGAGACAGCTGCTACGTGCGCTGATAAAATAACGCTGCTTCCACATCCAGACGGAGGATATAACGACTGGACATCGTCAAATAGAACATTTGAACTGATTCCGTCGGAGCGTCCCGTCATTGTCGCCGTACAGGAACAGTTGATACTACCGCCATCTGTTCTGTACGCAGACGATCCGTACGTGTCTATAACCACGCGTTTACCGACGGCATTACCATCTTCACACATGTTCAGTACTGAAACAATACAACATTTAAAGAAAGTGTTCTCTATACTACGAAACTATACAGTTGCTTATGGAAGAATTATATAATAATACATATAACATATGCATATACTTTCAGTGAAAAAAATGTGTCTATCCGGTTATCGTTATACTTTTTTTATAATTCATAAACGTATCAATACAATCATTTGAGGCACATTTTTTAGTAAGTTATAACGGGACGAATATATATCAAGTAAGTTTCGACACAAGACCTAAGCTTCATGCACATGCCTAACGTTAGAGAGAAAAAGACAAACCCGATAGACGTAATGCGATTTTACATGATCTACTTTCAGTCAGGTGTCAGTAAAGTCCTTGGCGATAAACATTGTGTTGGTAAAACTATGCATATATATCGTGGTCATGTGGCGCAGTGGATAGCGCACCTGCCTTTCATCAAGAAGGCCGGGGTGGAATAAAAAATCGATTGTATGCAACGATAAACTACGAAACTTAACAGTTTTTAAGATCCCCGTACACTGTCAAAGACTGTAACAATGTACAGGAAATCGATGTTGTCGGCATGACTAGAGCTTAAATGGGTTTTGAAAAAAAACATCTTGTGAGAATCTTATATAAAAACAGCAGAGAGGAAAAAAGCGTTATGATTTGTTTTAAAAAAAACCGTGTTATAACGGGATTCGAACCCTGGACTTCAGTTTGGAATACTATCGCTCTAACCGACTGAGGTACCCTAATCTTAGAGGTATCTCTAAAAAAACGAAACCAAGGGACAGCAACACGGATCCTTAATAAGGCCATCCACAATTCTAAGTACAAGAAAGTTTTGCATATTAGTACATCTACAAGACACATAGATAGTGGAAAATTCTAGAAAAAATACCTGTCCAGTGCTCTTTTAATTTTCCTATTTTATAAACATAAACTATCGAATCAAAATTATTGTAAGACACTTTTAAGAGATGCGACACAAGTTTCTTTTGACGAGGAAACTACAAGCACACCGGAGTTATAACGCTGAAGACAAGCAGATAGACCTGAGGGCCAAAACTTTATGTCTGATATACACGATGGCCTAACATCGTAAATAATCTATTTGTTATTATTTTATTGAAATTATTGTAAAATCAGGTGTTGGTTGATATACTTTTTCTCAGTAGGTTTCTTATAAAGTCAGCTGTTTTGTGTCGGTAAAATGAGGTTTCACTGAAAAAAGGCTAAAAGAAAAAAAAA
>NW_018483857.1:0-2633 GCF_002113885.1 Mizuhopecten yessoensis
CGTTTTACAAACTACACAATAAAAAAAAAATCGCCCTCGTCTCATAGTTTGTCATGTAAGACGAACCAAAAAAATTAATTCCCTGCCTCATCTCTCTTTACAAAAATTGGCCTGAGAACCAAGTAATTGATTTTTTTTGGCCTTACAAAAGTTAACCCAGTTTACAGTATTGCCAAATCTTGTTTGAATAAACCACTCTAAGTCACTTTACCATACAAAAGTATAAAATTTGCGCAAGCAATAAACTATAAGGATCTCACATGAGCTGCTTTATAAGGAAATAAGCCTATGCCACCTTGCTAAATGCCTCCACATCTGTGCATGTCTGTGTGTAATGGAGACATATAAGCATTATGTGAGACTGTGTTTTCGATCGTATTTTTAGTGCCGTCTTACTTGAACAATACAGCACTGACACTGTAGCATCCACCATTTTATATTCTACCTGAGTTATCGGAACTGAATGGACAGGACAAAAACACTTATTATGAAAATCCTTCACAGACCGATCTGTTGCCCTCTGTTGAAAAAGCACTCTGCCAGATCTATTAATGTACAGGAGTTTTGAAGGTTACTTTTAACAGATGTTATATAAAAGTTTGTGACCTTACTTTGTAGTTGAGGTGGGTTTGGTTTGGATAATTTCTTGAGGATTTCTAATGTGATGCTTGATTCTTCCTTCAGATCTGTGTTGGCATTGTCACGACTCACCACAGACTAAAAATACACCCGGATTAAGAAAATAGTAATTCAGACAAACTGGGCTGAAGACATTGCACATGAAAAGCTCCTTACTACACCTAAGGACATGCTAAATACAGCATATATGGCGGCAATGCCACGATTGTTATCAGTACATCTGTGTATCTCTTCCAAATGTGACATGATTAATCAACTTTAAACTGCTGCCCAATTGAAATATATTTTATAATGTCACACTCTTTTGAGATAAATGTCTAAGTAAGGTAGCACATATGTATCCTTAAATTATTTATTGTTAGCACAGTAATAAACCACCTAAATCTCAAATGAGCAAACTGATGCTAATATATAAAGATTTACTGAATCTTTGCTATTCCACAATATACATGCTTCACTACAGTGCTTACCTTGAGGGCAGGGATGACTTGACTATGGTCCCTCAGTCTCAGACATCCACGGGGCTGACTGGCCAGGGTTCTCAGGGTCCTTACAATCACCAATATTAAATATTGAGGGCCACATCCAAAATCAAGTACATTGTACATCATTGTATTATATACAGTATTACTTGATTTCTCATCAGAAAATTTCCCAAATGAAGGTATGTGCTTTTGGTTTCTGAATATGAAATCATTTTTGTGGCACAATCTAATTTTCTTGTGGCAGTATTTTCTTTCCTTCTTTCAAAGAAAGGGGTATATGCAAATGAATGGTTAACAGTCGTCAATAAGCAAATTTACATTCCTGATATATGGGTTCAGACATGGATAAATAATTATTTTTGTCCTTGACCTATGACCTCCAAAAGTTAATCAATTTAAAAATTAAATTAAAAAGTATAACAAAATTAATCTAGAAATCTTACATGGCAGCAAACCAGCCTGTTTCTGTGTCCTCAGCAGTGAGAAGGTTGGCTAGTGTTCGCAGAATGTCATCAGAGTGAAGATTATTGAGTAGGCGTGTGTGACCTTCTACATTGGTCGCTAGGCAACTCAGGGCAAAACAGGCATTTTTACTGGATCCTGTGTCATCACAACTCAACATTTTTGCTAACGCTGAGAGCTGTAGCAACAGACAGGTATCATAATGAGACACTATCATATTGTATATAGTAGTAATTGCAATTTTCACTTGAGACAGATTTACTTGGTGCTTGAGTTTCTCATTTATAAAAGAGGTTTGGTGATCCCCTTTAGACCTGTTCTGGACGTATTCTAGCCCAAATATATTCAATTTTCCAAGGCAAATGTTTGCAGTGCGAGGATCGAGGAACAGATATAGACTTTAAGATTATTCTGTTTGAGATGAAATTTTCTGGGTAACTGAAAGACCTATTATAGTATACACCAGTCCATACCATCAAATATTTCATAATGTATCAAATACTTAACATTTAACGGTATACATGATGGTAAAAACTGCAATATTACATAGGCTTAATGACCTATGTTTTACTACATCCAACAGTAAGTATAACCAAACTCAGTGTATAGGGGACCTTTGTCGTGTGTAAGTTGGCTGACTTCTACTCACCATTCTCTCCGACTCCGTCAGCTGTAACAATCTCTTCCTCCCCGCCTCTATATCACACAGTCTTCCTATGGCAAAAGCGGCATTCATTCCGCGACCTGGCAAACAAAATTCATGGAATCAATCATAATATAGTCTGGCAACTTAATTTTGAAATTTTCAATGAGAAGATTTAGAAATTTAACTAGATCTACTATTATGAACTCACAAATATGAGAAATATCTTAAGTTGTTTCAGTCAAATGCATGTGTCATGGTTTTTTTAAAAACATTTTAAGCTTTAGAACCTCATATATTTCAATATATGATATATATGTATTAATATACCAACCATGAGACTACAGCCAACTACATGCATGGTGTATTATATTAGGTCTTAGTATATTCTTGTACATTTCTTT
>NW_018483858.1:0-2633 GCF_002113885.1 Mizuhopecten yessoensis
AACTTTTTTTTACATCAACAAGGAACTTGTATTGAGTAGATACCACATTGGTAATATCAGTCACCATCGAAATCCTGACCAAAAGATTTTGTCAATCCGATGCAATTTTTTTTTGTTACCTGTGTCTTCTTCACCATGTTGGTAGCATCCCTTGGAGGTTGTTGTGGAGAACACGTCGTTAGGTTCTGGCAAGCTGGTGGAAATGTTCATTGATGCTACTTCCTGAAAATCAAATAAATCACTTAAAGACGAAAACTTTAAATTTCTATTATCGTAACATCACGCTACACAAATATTATAACATGTTACCTTGTTAAATGGGCTTGGCTTTGTTTTGGTGAATCAAAGTGGGTTTGTGGGTCACAATGCTAACCTTTCAAACAAGTGAACCACTAACATGCCATGTAATACTGTATACAGGGATATTTTCGCCCTTTGACGGTAACATCCATTTTCACCCCAATATTAATTTGCCCTTCACATTTAATTACAGTACTATGTGTATTGTGTTGTTTACACATGGTTGCTGTAATTTTCCTGTATACAGTATAGGTATCCATTTAGACTCATAGTAAAACGAAGGGTCTTACTTGGAACATTTCTAGATTAATACATTCTTGTAAAAAAAATGAGAAAACTTGACTAGCCAAGGTGCTCCTTTTTGACCTCACTTTTTAAAAATAAAAACCTTTGCTCATATTTAAAATAATTTGAAAATTTCTAGATTTGTGCCTGGATTGCAACCAACACTGGCGAGTCATGGCAACCAAAAAAGTTCAGTTCTCAGTGGAGGTCAGCCAGTCACTTCCTCCATTAGTCGTATAGTTAAATTTCATCACACTAAATTCACATCTCGGTGATAAAAAGGGGTTCAAATACAAATTAAACAGTTGAAATAGAACGCACTGATTCCACTTTACCTTGTTCTTGGAAATTACTTTCCAACAAAAGTCACTTCAATGCATGCTGACTTTGATTAGCACACATGAACTCAAGGTAATTTGTACAGAAACATTTTTCTTTATTCATAATAATACTAGTGACCTTGACCTCTGATCTTTGACCTTTAGACCTGATCTCAAACCACCACTTGTAAGAAAAAAGGTTATGAAGTTTGGGTTTGATTGGCCTAGAAGAATTTGTGCAATTGAGAAGAAACCAATTTTCCATTGACAGTAATGTAACAGTGGGGTATTCTGGACCCCACTGGAAATAAGTTCTATTTTAACTTTTATGTGTTATCCAAGGTAAAAAGGCCAACTGTTCATTTAGCTTTCTGCTACTACTAGTACTACCTACTGCGATATAATCTAGTCTGTAAAATTGTGTATATCTTATGTCTGTTTGTACCACTTGTGTAATTGCAATGCCGTTTACCTGAACAAACATTATTACGAATAACCTTAGAATTTTGTATGTTGAATGCAAATCCATGCAAGCAATTGTGGTTAGGACAGATTGAGCGTGTACATTGAGTGTAATTGACCTTTGTGAACCGAATTAAGTCATAGTTGAAAAACAATGTTTTAATTGTAAGTAATAGTGACCTTGACATTTAACTTTCGGACCTGAAAAACAATTTTTAACAAGGATTTACAGTATATAATGTTTGAACTGAAATTCGGCACAAGGAAATTTGTGGGGTTGATACAATGACATTTGGTTGTTATGTCAATAAAACAAATGCACCAGTTACCCCTCCCCCTTTTTGCAGTGTCATGTGTGCTTAGTCCTGTCCGTGTCTATGATAATTACAATTACAATTTTCAAAAAGTAATTAACATTATTTGAACTATTAAATTACGGCAATTGCATGAGAGGTGTAATATTGATGTATATCGACGATACATTCTTTCGATTCCTGTAAAGCTTTCTGGTCGCCGTGGACATTTCATTTTTGGAGTGCACGTGCGTTTTTCGTGTATTATAGATCTACTGACGTCGTTTCAATATTTGAAGGCATATGTAATAGAAACGTCATGAAATTACCTTCTTCAAAAAGAGCAAAGAAAGTGTTATCGACAACACAGGAATGTTTCCAGTCGACATGACATCACGACGTATGTCAAATCTCGCGCCAACTGTCAAATCTCAGAGGAAACGCGCGTACGAGACAGATAGGGACACACTAAAAACATCAGGTACTCTAATGACTGAACGGAACTGACATGACAAGTAAGTTTTTGTATCAAGACGGTTTCTTTAAAGTCTTTGCAAAGTAGAAATTTAAACGGAAAGCTGAAATTACTTCTATTTCCGAAACTGCTCCATTTTGCGCCCTAATGACATGAGCATAATGTACAAACTTATTTTGGAATATTTTCAATAAAAATAATCTAAAATTGAGAAAGCTTTTGATGCGTTTATGGTATATCTAGGTAAAAAGTAAAAAACATGTATTTACACAATACTATACTTACATGCATTATATAACATGTTGATCGAAAATGCCCGGCCAGGAATAGCATAACAGGAATCATAACAACCAGAGACGTATATAATATATTTAATATGATTAATATGATACATTATGGACGCAGGCTACACGCCTCTGTATCCATATAAGCACATACAGTAAAATTTATATTATAATATACTTTAAGTGTCAATTGAACAGTTTTTAAAACTAAAAA
>NW_018483859.1:0-2633 GCF_002113885.1 Mizuhopecten yessoensis
CCCTACTACGGTCAACTACGTGCGTGACCGTAAGATGTGACCACGGCTTTAGCCATAGTTTGGTTTGGTTTAGTATTATTTAACGTCCTTTCAACAGCTATGGTCACTTAAGGATGGTCTTTAACCAAAGAGTGAACCGACAGACCCCGACTTTTATGTCAAATATCACACAACTTAACAAGTCTTAAGTGTGCTTACATTTTATTGACGTAAGATTGATGGAATACAACAAAATTTGTATACAAAGTTGTTTTTTCGTAGCAAAAATGTCCTATACAGAGCATGTCAAAACTGCTATATATCTAAATGTTATTCTAACTATAGGACAATTGTGAATAACTAAAAAAATGGATACCGTGGTCTTCAAATATCACCGACATTTTCAGAATCCTTTTATTCAGGTACCGACTACAAATGAGCTAGTAGATCTTTTGATATATTTTTTTTACATTGCTTATAGTAGAGATAGATTACTATCTGAACAATTCCTCCTCAAACTGTTCGCGATATTCTTTTTGTTTGTGTCTCAAATAACAGTGTACTACACAGTTAAACGAATTTAAAAAAGACATTGAGATACGTTTTAAAAGGGATATCAAATTTTGACATCTAAATATAACACTTAGTACAGTGATCATTTACATGGTACGTTAAACATGTATAGGTATCAACCTTCAAAAACATCTCTATTATCTAAACCTCATAAGAAAACAATTATCGGATTAAATAAACAAACTATGTTCGGACAGGCAGGCACAAATGAATAAGCCGTACTACTATGTCAACTTGTCCATGACTACACAAACACCCTCGCTATCACGATTGCGCTTGAAAGGCGTGTTATAAAACGGGAACTATTTTCTTTGCAAAGCACAGGTTTTACCTTTGTAGAGTGTGTGTTTTTTTTAAAAAGTGATGAAATACCCTTGTGAATGGCTTTTCTTTCCTGTCTTTTGGTCTGGCAAGATCGGTACATACGACTTACAATTACACGGATCCCCACATCGGTGTAATCTTTAAATTACAGGTAACAATGAATACATATTATCAAGTATTTATTTACATTGTAATCATGTCTATCCTGGTGAGCTTTCTACATCGACGTATATTTAGATAGGCGATTGATTATTTTACGTCACAGCGTGTATTCCGTTGACTCGTCTGGTAGACTAGACTAGAGGTTGGTTGCTGGAATATTAAGTCAAAGTTGGCCCGAATCTTGTAGCTGGACTTTATAATCTGTAATGGTTTACATGGAAATTAAAATAAAATCCTCGGCAACAAAGCGATTTTAATGTTTGCAATAGGAATCTTTGTATAAGGAGTAGACATATCTTTGTTTCCGACTTTCCGGTGCTATATCAAACAAATAAATCATACATTGTTCCTTTAATTAAAAAGCTTTCACATAATTTAGAATATTTCCTGGAGATAAAGGAGAGCTATGTATTAGAGAGAAATTTGACGTGTCTATACAAACAAGAACACGTGTCAATATTTTTATTATAATGTATCTATTTAAATAACCGAACCGGGTAACTGCAATATTCTAGCTCAGTACCTTCCGTACAACCACAGAGTAAATTAAGTATATATATATTTGTATTACATTTATAGTTACCACGGATTTAGATTATATCTAAGTCCGTGTATACGTAGTTACATAGTAACTTGAAGGTAAAACTGCAATTTCATACGGGAAGGGACATAACTCTTACAAAATAGTATCTCGGTTATTATCAAAGAAAACAAATGTTTCTCGTACAAGAAATGGGAATTATATTTCTGTTTAAGCGACTAGGTGCATATTCAGTAAAATTCTGACAGGAATACAAACAAAATAATGGTATAGATCGAGCACTCGTCTGTTGTCTAGACAAGTTTCGACGGATATTTTTAAACAAAATTAATGATGGATTTTCGGCCCAGAAGTTTACGTTGACTATTTTAGAATATAGGGCACGATATATTCTAATATTTCGAATTCCATTCTGTACTTTGGTGGATTTTATTTTGTCAATAAAGTTATTTATAAATATTTTAATTCTTCAAAATCGTCCTTATCTAGCTTAGTGTTAATGACTCATTTTTGATATAATGCGGAATTAAGTTTTCCATGGTTGGCTGATAGTGAATTTGCCTTTCAACAAGGCGGCCGGGGTTCGATTCCCATGTCGGACGTTAGTCTAAAAGGTATGGGCCGGGTAAGCTGACTAACCACGTGGGTTTCTCCGGATACTCCGGTTTCTTCCCACAATAAGCCTCCCAAACGCTAATATCCGAGCCAACAAGAGTAATTAATATAAGCTGAAATAACTTGTTTCATAATTGTTGCCAACTAAGTAATGTTTATATTTTTAAGTTCCCCTGGTCACGGTTTTCTTATTTATTTACTTTGTCATTCATTCTTTATATAAAACGAATGGCCTGACGTCACTGTATTTTCTCTTCGGGTGTTCTGTACTAGTAGTGGAGCTTAACTCGGCTTAAGTCAAATATAACGTCGGCGAACTAATAACTTATATGTGAATTTAATTCATAAGTATATATATCCGTACGCACTACGATTTGTATGTAGCATAGGAGGTGAATAATGTTGGAACCCCCTGCAGACTTGGGGATTGCTTTGGTGT
>NW_018483860.1:0-2633 GCF_002113885.1 Mizuhopecten yessoensis
CCTGGAATATGTCATAGCAAAATTGAAGGCACGCGGCTAGCTTTTGTTTTTATCTTAGGTAGAAAAGAATGTATTTTCAGGACATAAATATTGTTGGTCGCATTTCATTATGACGTTATGCATGAAAATAGCACACAGATTAACACTTCCGGTATTCATACCAGGTGAACCTCTTGCTTAAGATAAAAGGAGCAAAGTGAAAATATATTTCAGGAAAAAATAAAAACATATGGACAGTTTTGACAACTCTTAAGCTTGCTTTTTTACTGTTTCAGATTGCAGCGGCGCAACTGTTGGCACGAGTCATTGTAACACTAGGATACATACCTCCGGGTGACGGAATGCGTTTATTGTTTGAGAGGCTGCACGGGCAATTGTCAGCAGAAGACATGGTATTATACATTACAGTTCCCCTGGGCAGGGTTCAGCAGATCAGACGACAATATTTCTTATTTCTCGGAAGCAGCCGGCAGTTATATCAGATCATTATACCAAGTCATACTGACACATTAAAACCCTGGTCTATATAAACGTCTCCTTTCTGACATTGAGTCAACATGTTACACTTCGTCCATGGCATTGCTCAAAACAGATGTTATCGTTTATGCATAATCATCCAGATGTATAGAGTATTGTTTCAAATGTATCTATTTAACATATATGAGGGTATGCAACACAGTTCCGTTCCAACATAATCCATGATGCGCGTAGGAGCATCTTGGAGAACATGTTTAAACGGAACTGTGTTGCATACTTTCATATAATTCAGTCCTGTCGGTACCCGATTGTTTAGGTACCTAGGAATTAGGATGTTTCGATACTTTTTATGAAGACGGAAAATACTGAAAATTTCTAGAATATTAAATGGCAACATGGTGCGGTAAAGCTGTTTACTTTCTGCATCGACCTGCTAAGCATTCCTTTACTTCGTTTTTCACGATTATTATTCCATAAAATCATACGTTAATGGATCCTGTGGGACATACTCTATATCTGATTATCATATTTGTGTGTGTTTTACAGGCTGAGGTTCTGGAACTGGCACAGATTTTTGTGGAAGAGTTACCTGACCGGATAATTACGTCCGAGCATGACGACGAATTGCCGACACTTGGGACCCGCGTGCGGCGTGGTCCGGGCTGGAAGCATCAGGACCAGGACTCTGAAGGCGTGGGGACCGTGTGCAGCCACGGGAAGGATGGTATTTATAACGCATCAACAGTTCCTTGTATAGTATAAAACTTCATGATCTGATAACGTGTTCATTGAATACTCTTTGGTCGCTTATCACTTATCTTTATTAGTGTTTTCGTATCAAAATCTACTTGTATTTTTATGTTCTTTATAGTAAATGTTGCGGTGCTCGCGCTGTTTGGTACTACACTCCTAAAAGCCCGGGAGAGGGTAGGGCTTAGGAGGGGTTGGGGGTGTTACAGATTTGCACTCCGTCCGTCCAAGAGTTTGTCCGGTGTCTTCTACACTACTTTTCCTGGAGTAACACAACTTGGTATGCAAGAATATCTTGGGAAGGCGGAGTGTCGAGTGCAAAAAGAAGTTCCCTGCGCCCTATAGTTAGACCTTTGATATCAACGTTTTTGAAATATAATTGTCCGGGAATATCTTCTTTAACATATCATCTGGAGTAGCTGGATTGGGTATGCATGTATGTCCTGGCTGTCGGTGTGTGGTGTACAGGAAGTATGTCACTGTGACCTATATCCTGAGATAGGTGTACAGCTGGATAAACAAAGACATTGTTGCTGCTGAGGGACTATGGATTGCCTTGGAATACTTTTAATTGTTTCGCTTTTTGGTTTTTAAATCTTCTTGTTTTATCTTAGTACACACGCACTGTGTCAATAATAATATCACTGTACGCCTGTTTAATTGTAAGGGGTAGTAATCTTGCATGGTTTTCGGGAAATTGTGCAAAGAAGGCATTGTATTTTTGTTTTATCTGAATTCTGTGCACGCCCTTTTATGCCATTGTTGACTTCCTGTACATGTTATTCGTTTACATCTTATATATGTTAACTTACTTCATACGCTACTCACTCCTGTATGCTGTGTTACTGCCCTACATAAGTTATTTATTTTTTGACAGAGTTTTATGCTGCAAATAGATATTGTTCATTCTCTTTATGCTTTGTTTACTTCGTATATACATAGTTTATTCTCCAAAAACATATTTTCCCTATCTATGTTGTTCTTTTCGTATGAAATGATGTCAACTTTGCGTGAAAACTTTACAATAGTATTAATAATAAAGCTTAAACAATTGGTAACAATGTCATAAGTTAATATAAAATAGGTACTTACACAATACGGTTGTAAGCAAATAACCTTTTTAACGATAAACAAAAACGTATTACACGTTACTCATTTTTTCCATAGGCAAGGTGTGGGTTGAGTGGGACAACGGGAACAGGAATTGCTACGATTACAAGAATGAAACGAAAGATGTCAAGGCTGCAAACGAACCCAAGGTTCTTAAGTCTGATGAGTTGATTGCTACAGGATGTCGGGTAACAAGAGGTAGGTTGTTTCACGATGTCAGGTTACGAGAGGAAGGTCATTGTCGTACGTCAAGTTACTAGAGGTAGATTGTTACCGAATGTCGGGTTATCTGTACC
>NW_018483861.1:0-2635 GCF_002113885.1 Mizuhopecten yessoensis
GCGACTTGCTGAATATCATTTGTGCAAGTAATCCCAAAATCCTTGTGGAGGCAAGTCCGATGGACAAGATCTGGGGGATAGGTCTTTATTCAGATGATCCACGAGCCTGGAACAGAGCCTACTGGCTTGGAGAAAACAAACTAGGAAAGGTCCTGACTAAAGTCCGGATCAAACTGATGCTGCAGGGAGAATTGATCACCGAGGCAGAACATGACAGGCAGTTAAAAGAGTTGATGCGTTGATTTGAAAGACATGGATTAATAGAATCTGACATGGTGTGTAGTCCCCGGACAGGGAAATCTAAACCTGATGGTCAAGCTTTCCTGTCCATAGACCACATAAACTAGCCGTGCCGGTCAGTACACCTCTATAATATAAGTGTATTGACCAACGAGGCTTGTAATTGTGCAGGAATCATATATACCTATGTTTGATTCTTGTTCTCCCATACTCAAAATAAACGTGCCAGTGTCAATACTCTGCAACCTTCATATGTTTGTGTTCCATGACGACAATGAATACAATTATGTTAATTCTATAGGGATAGGCGTGATTCGATGAACCCTGAACATGAAACCAGAAATCCATTTAAAGCACAAAGCTAACAATGTTTGCATTTAATAATCCAACAACTGTAATATATCGGTTAATAAATCTTATGATAAGTACGAAATTAATGAAAATTTAACAGTCAAAACAACGGAACTATTTCAAAAGCCGACGTCATTTAGCGGACTTGCCTGGCAGCAATACTTACATTCATCAGTTAATTACTGTCAGAGTGACGTCATAGTGGGTGTAGGTTGTCTCTCCCTCGGGAAAGACGGGTCGATCTTTTCATGGGTCAATTCCTGTCTTTCATGGCCATGTATGGACGAAAAGTTTATGGAACATATCTTATTATAAGTCATCAAAAACAAACCATCGAACAGATAATTTGCTGAGTGATATACTGTACACATTAACCTAAAGATACAGAAAATATCTTAAAATTAATTATGATGTATATCCATGTAGGGTGTTTTATTTGTCATCACAAGTACAATCTGTAAGTTTCACTTGAGTAGATTTATTTGATACATTAGAATAAGATATATAATCATAGTTAAATTTCATGAATTGGGTGTTGGATTAAATTTACCCCATTACAATTTTTTTAAAGAAATGTCTTTTCTACTGTTCAAAACACGCAAATATTTAACTTCTCCGATCAGAAAGCTAATAATGAATAGCTCCCTATAGGAGAAATAATGAAAGTTATTGTAATGATTGTGAACACTTATTTGGTATTTTCATAACTTGAACATGACTCCTGGGTTACTATATATTTACAATGTACATGTATAAGTGCCTACCTTGGACCAGGTATGACAGGATATTTTGCCAAGTCACAAATTTGCATAGAGGTCACTTACATTGACCAATAAAAGCATGTCATAATTTGTTTTTCATTATGCACTAATCTGTTGCACGTGTTTTATATGAATTATCCTGTTCAAAAGAAAATCAAATATTTTTCAATATTGGAGAGATTTAAGCCCTAAACAAAAATTGTACTGGGTCGAGGATGTGTGTAAATGTTTTGTAGGGTTTCGTCTTCAAGGAAATTGATTTCATTAGGATTCGTGATGCTTTTTGATTCTTAATCAATATGTACTGTAGATTTCAAGTTTAAATTGTCGTGTATTTTCTGTAAGTTTACACAAGAAGAAAACCAGAAAAGTTACTGTATATTGACGATAAATGTATATAAGAAAACAATTTTATTTGCAATGCTTACCTAAATCATCCAATATTAGTGTTCTGGGGGGTTTGTACACCGCCCACCAATCTGTTCTCATCAGTCATCCTTCTATCCGTCCAAATTCTGTCGGTTAAAAGAGTTTGTCCCGGATATATCTTCTATACTTTTTCACCTGCAGTAACCACCTTGGGGTGGCAAAGTCTGACCTTTGACTAACCTTTGAAAAGTTTGTATGGGGCATATACATGTATCTTCGTACTATTTCACCTGGAGTAACCTGGTTTGGTATGCAAGTACATCTTGGGATGGCAAAGTTTCAAGTACAACGCTTTGAACTTTAATTGACATTATCCTTTGAAAAAAATTGTCCAGGCCATTTCTTCTCTACTATTTCACCTGCATTAATCAGATTATGTATGTATTATATCTTGGCTGGCGGAGTTTGGAGTATGTGACATTTTGTCGCCTGGGCTTATATCCCTAAATTGGTGTGTTTACAGCTCTGTAAATAAAGATATCATTATAACTAGTGGGGGACTATGGATTGCCTTGCAATGCTTTGCTTTGTTTTCAATGCCTTTTCTGTCTTCAAAATTCAGTTTTATATAATTTCATGATTTGTTTTACAAAGATGCACACATATGCATTTGTTGACATAACTTACCAATTAGCTACATGTGTTTGTTATTTAAATTTGATTTAAAAACAAATAAGCACGCTGTTTGTGTTTATGATTGAAATATAGATTTTTGAATAAGAATTTTTGATAAGATGCAATGTCAATAGTAACGTATTCAAAAGTGATATATATTCAAAAGTTACTATTTCATTTTTAACCCGTTTGAGGTAAAGGGTACCTACAATTTTAACTATGCTATTACCATTGTCACT
>NW_018483862.1:0-2635 GCF_002113885.1 Mizuhopecten yessoensis
CATTTTATTTTTCAAAACCACTACGGCAAGACGTATGAAAGTTCAAATTTTGGCCAAGAATATTGGTGAAATCATGCGCACGGATCCTGCCGCGCTAGGAGTCAATACTTCTGGTGGTCCTTGAATTTACACTGGGTCCAAATTCACTATTGGCAAGTTTGGTCACAATGTGTCCAGTGCTTTTTCTGGGTAATGGAAGACTTTGTCCTGTGTCCAGACGGACAATAAATAATCTTCTGTCCATTATTGTCTGGCTGCCCTCCATACCGCCTCTGTCCTCTCCTTGACCGACTGGCTGGAACATATCTCCAGCAACAAAGCACTTCTGTTTGCAAAATCTGTAATGATACAAAATAGATACCACATTAGTTACAGCACTGTGGAGTACTCTCTGTACAATAAACACATACTTCACATGGTAACACCTGATCATAGGCACGAAAACATGCAGTGAACTGCACTCGGTGACTCCCCAACACCAAATTAAAATGATAATGTATACAGTACGCAGCCTACATGGATATTCAGCCATTTGAACCCAGACCTCAAACAAACACGAATATGCTTAACAACTTAATTTGATCTAAATTTTGGATGTATTTTACATGTGAATTTAATTTTAACCTAAATTTTGGATGTATTTTACATGTGAATTTAATTTTAACATATCTCCACTTTTATGTGCATAGCTTGCCTAAATTTTTATTTTTTTAAATTAAACGGAAACAAGCTGAAACTATATTTAATCTAAGTTTTTGTATATATTGGTCACTCTCCTAAACCCTGAAAATCTTTGCAATTTACATGTCACAAATTAAGTTTCACAAAAAGTCTCTCAAAACATTTACAACAGCGGTGTCAGGTTTTGTCCCTAAAAGGCCCCCATTTACTGCCGATTTCCCCCCAAATGGAGCCCCAGGTTTTATCACCAAGCGATCTCTCCAGCAGTCATTCAATGTCTTTGTAGGATACGCTACCATGTCGGGAGGGCATTACTCCTAAAACGGGTCAAGCTTTATGCAAATCAGTTTACCAGAGTCTACTATAACTACTACTACTACGTTTTGTGTATGTAGTAAATACACACAGTATGTGTGTGTGTATATATATACGCTTTCACTCTTGATCATCTGTCATGGCCGAGCCCGCTGGAGCGTGTTTTTTCCCCAGATCTGGGCCAGTAGCCATCTCGGGTTAAACCGGCCCACGGCCATAGCTCATTAATCTTCCCTTCATGTAGCCTTACCCCTGCGGTGGCTCTTACACACAATCATACTTCATTGATAGTAATGTGTATTGCCACCATGCAAAATTAACATCATTGAAAATTTCCTTATTTGTAACCTCCCAAGATTTCGTGTTTTGTGTATAATACTCTTGCCATATAATAAGAAAATTATGCATGTGTATTTGAATAAATGTACATAAATGAATGTTATTAAAATCCTGTGTCAGGTTTCCAGGACATTTCGGTTATTATTAAATATAATGTTTTCAAGCTGATTGTTTAAAGCGAAATCTGTACTGAAATTTGCTTTAACCTTGCATCAAGCCTGAAGCATGTCCAGCTTTCGCAGGACACCTCAGCTGACCACAGCCTAGAAAATGTCACCATGATGAATGGGACTGGACAGGCATTAACACTTTCAACACTAACAGAACAACGGACGGCCCTGTTCACTAATGACACTGGCCAGCTACCATGGCCGCAGGTCAAATAATGGGACCTTCCTCTTTACTGTTATAAGCACTGCAGTTCTTTTTTTTATCTCTCACACGAAAGGCATTTTCCCACGAGTTGCCATAAAAGAGATTTTATTCCTGGGTTTTTACTATATTACGACTCGTGATATGTCTGTCTATGATAACTAATTAACTGTAACTTTATATATATTGAAGTTGAGGGGTTACTAAATGCAACTGTTAAACTTAAACCGATAACCATTTTAATTGTTGCAGTGTTTCCACAGTATTTTGCAATTTTTGAATATGTTTAGAAATATATAGCTAAAATGGGGAAGCAAAAATTTATTTAATATGAAGACACTTACACAAAACTTTTATTAATTCAATAGCTTGCGTTCCTAATGAGACCAATATTTCTACAAAGCAGCTACAACAGGACTAAGTATCAAAGATTGCAATCAAATACTAGAGATCTAACATTGTATTATCAATATACCAGTGGATTTCTGGGCGAAGGTTCGCAACCCAGATTCGCTACCACACAGGGTGTTAATTATCTTAATTCTGTTTACTATTGCCATGACGATGCCATCAAATCATACATGTTCGATATGTGATGTTTAAATATTTATCCTAGTGTAGGCTAGCTGGTCACGAATATCTTATGCAATTCACCATCAGTCAAAAACCGCCCATGTCTGCATGGATAGATAGTAGTTGTATATTGATTAGTATGGAACTATGGTCTAAATGATGCCTACCTGTATATGCTAAAGGTTTCTCTTTATTCCAGCCTTCTTGTTTTGCTTGATGTGGTGCTTGTTGCAGATTGGGTTACAGCTCTTTTTCGTTTCCTCAGAAATGCTAAAAACAAAAGTAGAAGTGTTATTAATATGTTAATCAATATATGTGCATGTAAATGTTAATTTCAACTTGAAATTAAAAAAAA
>NW_018483863.1:0-2637 GCF_002113885.1 Mizuhopecten yessoensis
GGCGTTAAATCGTTATTTCGTTATTTCGCTTGGCGTTATTTCGCGAGCAACAAAGCGAACAGACGAAATGTCATATATCAGCCACCATATTCAATTCTGCTACGACACCCTCCAGGGGTTCAAAGAGCAAAAGTAAGCGTAACCGCTGGAGTATCGAGGATGATAGAATTTTACCTTTTCGTTCGTTTGCTGTCATTTCATTTAACATGTTTTATCTACTTTTATTGGCCCTAATGATCATTTTCGGTTGATGGGCCGTTAAGAATCCAACAATACAAAATTGCATTCTCTTATGTAACGGAACGTTTCAAGTCGGCAAGAGTGCGCCACTTCTAGATCTGTTGAGCAGAGAAATGTGTACGAAATGTGCATAAGTGAGCTATTTTCTGAATGGAAACCGTAACATCCAATTTTGATTGTGAAGTTTATAGATCCGGATTCGTCTGTCTTGGCCGAAATAAAAATCATAGACGATTAAAATATATGTATACTTTACATTACTTTATTTTATCAAGAATAATTTTCGGCGATGTAAATTGCTCATGTTGGATAATGGCTGACAACTTGACAATTTCTTCGGAAAAAATTATTATCAAATAAAAAAAACATCAACTGCGTATACACGTCCAAACGTATGTCTAATGCTGCTCAAGGCAGAAGGCAATCATGAATCCATGGACAGGAAATCTTTCTAAAAGTTCTCAGATCGTTTTGCCCTTCCTCGCTTTGCCTTATTTACCAAAAGTTTCGATCCTTATTAATTAAATTTTAGCAAAATAATCCCATATGTTTATTAAAACTTAAATATTAAAACTATTATGTTTTATTTTACAGGCGGTTCAGGACGGCTTTCGATACCTGTCAACAATTGATTAGACTGAAAACAGTGTCAAGATGAATACGCCGGAACAGGAACTACGGCTGCAGGAAATCAATGACAGTTATGTTTCGATTCTACTTCCGGTAATCATAGTCATTGGAGTGCTTATGGTGTTGGGTTTATGCGGAAATCCGCTTGTTATCTATTTTTACGGATGCCGAATGAAAACCACGGCATCCTATATGTTTATTGTGACTTTGGCTATTTTCGACCTGTTATCTTGCGTGATATCTTTGCCCATGGAAATTTCAGACTTAATCAACTTTTACACTTTCGACAGTGCTGCAACATGTCGCGCTCTTCGTTTTGTAAATTATTTTTCTAGTATAGGTTCCGGGACGACTCTAATTGCAATAGCGGTTGACCGATTCCGGAAAATATGCAAACCTTTCGACGCACAGATAACCGACAAAATGGCTAGATGGATAATTGTTGCTGTGATTGGTTTTGCGCTGTTTTGTTCGTGGCCTTCCATTTTTCTCAACACGGTAATTCAGAAAAATCTAACCGAGGATACATCTGTGGTTGCCCGGGATTGTACTCTAAATCCAGCTGATGACTACAAATTATTTGTGACAATCTATAATTCGTTTCTTTTCCTGTGCTTTATCATCGTTTTCATAGTGCTTACAGCGTTGTATACGCTTGTTGGCAGACAACTATACAAGTTGCGTAGCTTCCGGTTCTACGCCACAGGCATCGAGAGAAACGTATCATCTGCTCGTCCTACGAGTTCGATGACGGTTGCGAGTGACATGACAAACTCCGAAGGCAGGAGCAGAACGGATGATTTGGCTGGTTTAGGGAATGACCTCAGGGACGGTTCACTTTCGCCTATCGGCGAAGACGACTATGCCAACCGTCGCCCTACCTCGGCCAATTCAATCGCGGTCAGTGCTCGGTCGCTGAAAATGGGTCCACACAAAGTTATCCCTCAAACAATGGATCCAGACCACGAGAAGGACATTGTAAATGGAGTATCGGGAAAAATTCGGCAAACTAGAAGTTTTACCGAAAAATCAGCCACCGAAAAAGTTCCGGAGAATAATCGTAGAGTAAGTTCGGCTACCATGGCGAACAAGGGGAAAGCATTTGGACAAAACAAGTATGGAAGCCCTATGCGTGAAGGGTCTGCTACATCAAGGATGTCATACGCGTCCACAGCAAACTCCATGGCGGAAATAGAAACACGTGACGCGTACGCTTCAGGAAATATTGACCACCGAAAGGAAAAGATGCGATCGCAAAATATAAACACCAAGCGATACACGATAATTGCTCTGTCCATAAGTATTGCGTTTGTTCTCAGCTTTTTGCCCTATTTGTGTCTAGTGATATGGTCAACGTTATTTATAACTTATGACCCGAACGAGTTCACGCCAGCACAGCTTGTTGCCAGTGAGCTTTTTCACAGGTCATTTTTATTCAACTGCGCCTTAAATCCAATCATATACGGCTTCCTGAACACGGAATTCAAGAAAATGGTTTTCGGACAATGTGCAAAACTTTTCTGTTGCTGCTGCAAAACCAGACACAAAGAGGGAGATATGGCTCATGCAGAACTTAGTGGACTGTCCCGGTCTACGTAATTTACGTCATTTCCGCTGCAGTATTCTGCAATAGACAGAACGACCACGTGTGCTATAGGATCATGTATGCCTTTCTGGTCTGGTGACGATTTTACACAGTAAAACTCTTACATGATTTGTGGAGCATCACCAATCGTCTTCCAGTTATCAGCACATCTCCTTTTTTTT
>NW_018483864.1:0-2638 GCF_002113885.1 Mizuhopecten yessoensis
ACAACGTGTTTGTCTACTTTTTTAAAATTAAATTATAAAGAATGCGCAAGATTTTGTTTTGGTATATACAGTATATACCGAAAAAAGATTGTGCACTTTTTTGCATAAACCGCTTGCGGATTTATGCAAAGTGCACTTTTTTTTTTGTATATACCGTATATATACCAAAACAAAATTTTGGTCATTCCTTAAATAGCCAGTGATATGTACATGTATATAATCTTTAGTTTTTGAGGTTGTTTTTTTTATCAAATAAAAACCATGTTAACAATCATTTTATCAAATTTTCTATTGCTTTTTTGTTTTGTTCTACAGATTTGCATGGCAATACCCTGACACCAACTGATTAGGAGCTGTAGGGCAAATCAAAACTTGGGTGCAATTTCGGGGGAAGATATCTTGAAAATATCTAGAATTAAGGTCCTTCTTAAGGACTACAGTCAAGTAATGGACTTAAAAAGATCTCTTCGGCGTGACAGGGAATGTGTGTTTCTGTTCAAACTAGGGATCGAACAAGTAACCCTGAACTTCCTAGTCTGCTATGCATGCTTTTACCAAAATAAAGAGGAATTCCCCTGCTTTCCCTCCCTTTATAACATGTTCACTCACAAACACAAATATTACCCAGTGAGGTTCATAATATTAATGTCAGAGATGGCTATAACATGATGTTGTAACACTTAGTCTGACATGTGATAAATATAGTAAATATAAGCCTTTTCAAAAGTTAGGTTCCAAGTAACTATAACTTGAATACATAGATGCATGAAATAGCTTTGTCAAAAAGAATGGGGCTTGCACCCTTGCATTTTTTCACTTATTTTCATACATAATCATGGTGTCTAATCATCCCCTTGTTTTCAAATCGAAGAAAAGGATGTTTCAGTACACTTTTGTTAAAGACAAAAAATGTTGAAAGATCTTAAAACTTGTTTTTTAACATATTTAACAGAAACACACAGGACACAAAAAGGTGAACAGGAGTTAAAATGTAAAGATGAATGCCAAAAATCTATGAACAAGGAAGAAATTAAACAACTTTTTAAAAGTATCAAAACATCTGTACATCACAGTTCCTAAACGAACTGGTACTGCCAGAATCAATCAGGAATTGAACCTGTTACACCTTCAGGTACTTAAGCCTCATCTGTCAATACACCTCACCATAATAAATTATTATAGGTATGTATATATATACTGAGTGAGGGACGAGGCTAATACAGTGTGGACACACCCTACTTTCTAAGTCTCCGATCATTATCATATCTATGATTAAATCCGTCCACAAAGAGTAATGTATGGTAATAAATGAATTATAAATGTCTGAAAATCAAACCCATGTTGCCTGTAATGTGAATGGCCATGATCCCATAAAGTCAAATCTATTAAGGAACCCTACTGATACTTACATATACAAACTGCTGCTAGTAATCGTACTGCAATTAAAGGCTGTTCGCAATCAGGAAACAATGGTTCAATGACATAATAAGCAAAGGTGAGTGCAACAATTGCTTGAGAACATGGTCTCACAATCATACATTCAATCCATAGTCTTAAAAACGCCACAACAGGTCCAAAGGCTTCATACATGTAGGCATAATCAGCGCCTGATCGACGAATAGAGGTTCCCAATTCCGAGTAACAATAAGCTCCTACCATTGAAAATAGTCCACACAATACCCAAATGATCAGTGAAAGTCCCACACTTCCAGCGTCCTGCATAACTCCTTTCGGACTCACAAAAATACCCGATCCTATAATACTACCAACTATAACCGTGACACCATTTAATAGTGTGATTTTTTGTTTTAAGTTAACGGCTTCATCTTTTCCCGTGTCCGAGGATTCACTGGATTTCTGTGATCTGTCTCTCATTTCCAGTGGCACCGAATCATACTGTTCGTTTGAAGCCATGTTTTTGTCCTATTTTAATCCGTCTTTCCTCCTGCCGATTAAAACATCTATGTTCGGTTATTGAAGTTCAGTTACCCGTTACAATGTTCTCACAGATAGTACCAGTATCCCGGGCCGTAAAGTACAGAATGATGAAATCAACTTCTCTGCTTCAACGTCCTGTTGTGTAGCGACAACGTGGTTTCAAGTTTATACAAATAAGGCAGTGTAAAACAAGGTCAAGGTCGACCGTTTAGCGTTAGCCTATGGTTTATTGTGATGATGCAACCAACTAAATTAAATATATGGGCAGTCTTTGGTTAAAATATTCTACTGGTATTTTAATGTCGATTTTAACAGCATCTTGTTAAGTTGGGTAAGAGATATCATACTCGGGGGGATTATATTGGCACTAGTCTGTACTATGACAGCGAGGCTGGCAACGATACTAGGCCTACCACGTGTCCAACTTTCGATTTGTACGGGGGCGTGTCGTAATCACGTGTAGCCGTAGGTCACTTTCCCTATCTCATTTATTTTTTAATATTTCAATTGAGTTTGAGAGGTCACTCACTGCGGCAGATGAAATTTGCTCAAAATTGTAAAATAAAAAATGCTGCATCATATATAATTAAAAGTATTCCATTTTGGGTACCCTCACCCTAGGAAAGTAAGGACATAATCGTACATATTATATCTGATAAGATATAACTGATCAGCGGCCTCTTATATGTATATTATCACA
>NW_018483865.1:0-2639 GCF_002113885.1 Mizuhopecten yessoensis
AAAAATTACTGACCTGCGACTGCCTCACATAAGCTTCGAACCCGCGACCAAGTCGTGGAGGGCGTGGACGGTCAGACGTCTGAACCACTTGGCCATTTCAGATGGGATGAACGAGAAGATTAAAATCTGTTTAAAATACATGCAGAAAAGAAGAGGACGATTGGGGTGTGGGGGTGGGGTGATGGGAGGGGGGATACGAGGGGATAGGAATATTAAGAGAACAACCTGCGACAATTATCACACTACAGCAGAACTTGTAATTTTTTAACACATACCATATATCGGCATGAAGAGGGCTGACACCACTGGTATATATGTATGAAGTTATTTTAGGACGGATGTATATGTACAGGATTGATACAGTAGAGACATAAGTATAGGGTAAAATACAGAGGGAGGGCGAACGTGTGTCAATATATAGGGACGGTCATGTAAGAGCTCCCGAATGAGTGCACGTATTGAAAACTTTTTTACTTCAAACTAACAAATATTCAGAAAAGATTTTCAAAATGACACAGGCAAATTTAGGGTAAATTTAAATGATCTACGCTTATTTTGTACACAAACAGTGCACAAACTAACTTTTATTTATTCATTCATTTTAGAGTGATGAGAGAAACACTTTTTTTGAGATACATATTTATCACAGAAAATCTTAGTCTCAGGGCCTTTCCGCGTTTGCTGAAAGCAAACGGCCTTGAGAATTAACTTTCTTGTGATTTTTAGATTTTCTGATCATTTTCCTCTGACTATGAGAACTCAAGAAGTGTATGGATGTTATAGATATACATGTACATGAATGTAGTGTACGTCTGTGAGTGTATACAGTAGCGGTCGGTCGGTGGTTCCCAGCCTCCGTACCAGTTAATTGGCAGAGCGTTATCAGTACGTTGTATTTTGACGTTATTCGTGTTGCATGCTACTATGATATGTGTGCGTGCTCCCTAATGTATCGTTACGGTGCACACACGGAAATCTCGCGTATACGTGATGCTGATACGGGGCTCTACCCCGGTATTTGATTGGTCGATGATAACGACATTGATGACTTTCTAGTAAAGCTATTTTACTTTCTAACCCGAGAGAGACACTATGCTATTAATAGGCCGGTACGTAGTAAATGGTACCAGTACAATAGACTAATAGATCACTTAGATGGTAAGAATGGACCAATCAGTTGTACTCGAGCCATGTTGACGGATCGGATCTAAGAACTCTATTGTACACAGGTAAGATCATTGACGATTGTTTTCAATAACTTCCATTATCTTTTACGTTTTATGACATAAAATGATGTCCTTGATATGGTATTGCTATTATAATGATCGACACACTTTAATTAGTTTCTTGGCCATATCAACATAGTAGAAGAACACTTGTCTGTTCTCGGGTAGCTAGGTGATCGATCATTACATTCCAGGTGGTAACATTCTACCTGTTAATGTCACCAATCATATCGCGATCGTGTCATCGCTATACCCAGTAATAGGAACAGTGAATCTGTAAACTTCACAGGCATGCGCATTGATAGCTTGCCCCCGTCTCCAAGGTTATCTATACTACTTACAAAGGTAGACTGGAACAAGGTATTTTTAATGTGTTCTATTTCAAGTGTTTCGATACGGTTTTGGCCATAACCGGCAAAAGGTTAAGTAATATACGAACTTATATTCAGAAGATCAATATGGTAGGTCGATGTGTATGTATCGCTGAAGGTTAGCTGTTCCGTGGCCTGAATGAATAACGATTTCTAGCCACGCTCGAACATACAGTAAATAGGCTTCTGTTTTAAAAAATATTTAAAAGAACTTTAAGCCTCTTGTAATGATATAGATCGGTAAGTTTATTGTCGCCAAGCATGACGTGGTAGTGTTAGGAGCGATTAAACAATGGCGCCCTAGTAACGGATGTGGGGGAAAGACACGTCTTTTTGTTGTGAATTATTTATAAAACAAACACTCCCTGTAGATGAAAGTGTAAGCAGACTATACACTTATGAAAACCTCTCTGATTTGTGTTACTGATTCAATTAAATGACAACGAATTCATATCTAGGGCCCGTAACAGCATGCTACATTTGTACACGTATGTTTGGTGTGTATCTGCTGCACTCGTGCCCCTTCGCATGCGTTAGTAGGTATACCGAGAGACTTCAGGTGTAGTGCACAAGCAGATTTTTGTTTTACCTTCAGTTTATCTCAGATACGCTGTCTATAGACTCATTGCACTCAAAGCTGTGTTGGAAGGAGAACTAATTCTATGTGAGCTTCCTCAGGTCACCTCACTTCTTTTACTTTTGCCTCTACTCTCAGTGTACATGTACTGTACCAAGCTCAGGTCACCTCTCCCCTCATGTAATGTGTTTACCCAAGAACGCCTCTCCCCTCATGTAATGTGTTTACCCCAGGTCACCTCTCCCCTCATATAATATAGCTAGCCCAGGTGCCCTCTCCCCTCATGTAATGTGTTTACCCCAGTTCACCTGTCCCCTCATGTAATGTGTTTACCTCAGGTCACCTCTCCCCTCATGTAATATGCTTACCTCAGGTCATCCCTCCCTTCATGTAATATGCTTACCTCAGGTCATCCCTCCCTTCATGTAATGTGGTTACCTCAGGTCACATCTCCACTCATGTAAT
>NW_018483866.1:0-2644 GCF_002113885.1 Mizuhopecten yessoensis
CTTGTGCCCAACTCCCATTGTATATAAATTACAATAAAATATGTTCAATTCTGAGTTCGTAAGATTGAAGTGAAATCAGTATCGATAACAACATAATACACAAATAAGCTAAACTCTATAGAAAAGAAAACGAAATATTGAGATAAAACTTACCACGTCCAGCTCGATCTGTCAATATCTGCACAATAGTTCTCGCGCCAAAAAAAATACTGCGTGAAAATTTTAGCTAAGTGAGTATAATTTGACTGACTTATACCAGCTCCGATTGGCTGTTCCTCTTACGAACGATTTCATTGGTCAACGTGATCACGTAGCCCCATATAGTCATGCGCATGCATGACACATGGTGCTGCCGTGTCACTCATTACATATATATATAGTATATCTAAATCGTGCGTCTAATTAATTAAAATAACTTTTGATTTAAAATCAATAATACATGTTTTACCTCATTCAAGTACAAGGTTCTCACAAGTTGGGAGACATCCATCTTCAAAATCCTAGGGATTACGCTCAGTTGTTTTCTCTGCAAGGGAGCACATAGCCAATGGAATTTCGAGGAAATGATACTGTACATGAGGGGAGGGGCTTATATAAAAACAAAAATCGCAATTAAGGATCCCCGTACAAATACCCAAAACTAACTACGCTTTTGCGTAACAACGATGGCTTCGATTAGTCATTTTTGAAAAGAAAAACATACCCTGTGGAACACATATGAAAATAATAAAGATAAAATAAAACAAATAACCGACAGAGCTATCTCGTTAACGGAAGCATCCTGGCCAAACTCTGCTACAGTTATATCCAAAACGAAATTAAAGGGTTGGTAACTATATATGAAAAACAGCGTATTTGGTGAAAACCTTTTTGTTCGAGCGATAGTAAAACAATATGAGGTCCAGACTTCGAATCCTGGTTCTTCTGAATTTTTACAAAGGTATTCTTTAAATGCTGGGATTATATCTAAGACTTATATATACTCTGCATAGAGATAATTAACATAGAAAGTGGAGGGGGATTAAATGACACCCCTCCCCCTTTATGAGGTATCACTGATATGTGGAGATGATTTGTTAACCCTTTAAAACGCCAAATGCACTATAATCACAATCAATTTAGTCTTTTGTTCATTAATTAAAAGTCCCCACATTATTGATAAAGTCGTTTAGTAAACTGTTAATGGTACTGACTGTCTGAACGAGTGTTACTCGAGGTTCAAAAACAGAGAAAAAATATCAAGCTCGAACTTGCAATTCCATTGTTTTCAACGTAATCAAACATGCACAATTGCAAAAAATAAAGTTCACACGTTATCTCCCTTTAAATAAAAAAAATCCACAAAAACCCCACTGCGAGTTTAGGAGATGAACGAAAAAGGATTTAAATGAGCAAAACTGATGAATTTTGCTAGCAATAAAAAAAATGTTGCAATCTATTGATTGATATTATCACGGCACAGATTATGCCAGAAACGGTATTGGCTAACCTGCTTAAACTTACCATAATCGAAGGTTCAAAAATTCTGATCGGTCGCCTGTTCATGGTCAGTCATACAACAGGCGACTGGTCAGTATTGTGTAGCCTGTGACTAGGGTCATTTAGCGGACTAGATATAAACGTGTACTTATAATTGTGTGTTAAAACCATCAGCAATATATGTAAAGGATAACAGATAATCATAAATGCTACACTGGAAAATAAGAAAGATAATTCAAAGCCACTCACCACGTCCAGTTCGGTCAGTCAGTATTCTCACGATGGTATACTCCCGCCGAAATGCCAAAATGCGACAATGGTGACTATAAGTCTACTGTCTTACCAACTCCGATTGGCTGTCCATATTTATGAACAATTTCATTGGTCAACTTGATCACGTGAGTAGCTTTATATTCATGCGTGTGTTTAATATTATATGTGCGTCTTAGAAACATAACAACATGACGTCATATCAAAATATCTAAAATGTGGCAACCACCTGCTTCTATATTTAACTATTTTTTTCACTTCGATTCTTCACTTCACGGACGGACCGGCAACGAGCTACACTGTACCGCAGCACAACTATATATGTTTTTTCACCTGGAATACAGGCAGCGACCTTCAAACCAGTTCACCTCGTACGCTGCACGTGCGTTCAACAGTGTACATGTATGAATAACTTGTTCTGGATGAGTAACCATGTTTGTAAATATTGTAAAGTATGGATTTTGTTTCGGTCCACAAACATCAAAATTTTAGCTCAAAATCTATACTTTTAACAACATCCAAAAAAAAATCGACTTGCTCCACTCGGCGTTTAATATTTAACATCCAAACGTCAAAATCAAATTCATGAATTAGTCAGATGTCGCCTCTCTTTGCTCGATACTAAGAATAGTATTAACCCTCTCATCATGGTTTGGGTGAGACAATTACTGAATCAAATATAATAGATTGTTCTGCCTCCATACCACCTCCTTTCAAGTACGGATTCAAAGGGGTTGGGGTTCTGAGGGTCTGCTCTCCGCATTTCCCTTTTTTCATGACTTTACAGTCTCGGAAGAAAATCGCCTTCTTCCGCTCGGCGATGAATGTTAGTTACTCAACACCAGAATAACGTTATCCGCCTCGCTCCGCTCGTATGTTAAAATTAATAAAAAAA
>NW_018483867.1:0-2644 GCF_002113885.1 Mizuhopecten yessoensis
ATAACTCAAACAAGAAATGTGAGTGAAATGGCCACCCAAAGGGTGGCAATATATTTATTTTACTGATGAAGCCACCATGGGCTTATATCAAGTATTATGTATTGATGAAAAACGATTTATAATATGCATAGATATGCACTGTATATATATTATACTTGTTTGACAAGTATCTTAAGGGCGCACGAAGGACGACGCACATTGAACGACAGCCGATGACGCACAAAAGATGACCACAATAGGTCAACTTAGACTTTGTCTCTGGTTACCTTATGTATTGAGTAAGCCTAGTACTCTTTGCAGTCAGGAAAAGCAATGATGTATGTAAACAAGGATCAAGTTATTAGATGCTTTGTCTGCAGACACAATAGGAAATGTATCATGCCGATCGTTGAATGTTGGTTAGAAATCGGGTCAAGAAATACCGACTTTTGTCGAACAAAAGAATGTAGAACAATAATATGAGGAAGAAAGGGTTATTCTAAGATCATCCGAATACAACTGGCATTTCCTTGTAGTTGTAGCGATTGAAAGCAACCGTTTTAGAAAAACTGTCAGATATAGTGGGTTACGTTGTATCGTCATGTGGTTTCCAAAAGATGAAGATAATTGTTTTTACATTGAAATCATAAGTCAGATTCCGAATCAGACGATGTTATACCACAGTCCAAGTATAAAAATATTTGACTATAAATACCTCAAGCATCTATTCAAATTCAGAGTGCTTCTTCATTAAAGCAAACTGTAAGTAAAGAAAAAGTAATTTCAGAATGACGTGCCTAACCAAAGAAATAAAAACAAACATAACTATCATATAGTTATACTTGCTCCTAGAAAATCAAATGCTGTTTCTCTTTTCTTTTTGATCTCGAATTACAATATTATCGCAGAAAGGATGTGACACTGAGTAACCAAACAAATATTCGTCAACAGAAAATACTCAGCCAGGGCCTGGATAGTAAGAGAGTTGTAAGGGAGACAAATTCAAGTCAGGTCTCGACATACGTCATCTAAAGTGTACAATCTATGGATTGAGATCTTTGTAGGAATAATCAGTGAGCACCATAACACGGCAGAATAATTCTTAAACTTTAATGTACATTTTAAAAATGGGCATTACAGGTGATGAATTAACAACATATATGTATGTCTATACAAATGTGGCAAATAAAATTGTTAAAATCGCATTGAAGCCTTTGCGTCTTAACACAAAAAAACGGTTTGCCATGACCAGGAAATATGCAGAGGAAATTGCAAAAAGTCGATTCAATGAGGAAATAAGATATCAAATGTAAACAATATAAAAAAAAAATGTATAGGTATGTAAATCAAAATAATTGATAAGAGTTTAAAGTGAGAGTAGCAGGATAACACATGTTCTTTATTGGTATAGCTGAATTACTTTCTTGATTGTTTTTTAATTGGAAAAAAGTATCCCTACACATCGATACTTTAACGTCGCATACAGGTAAACAAGGAACTTTAGCCCTTGAGAGATATTATTGCGACAAACATATGTAAAATAACAATGACATATTATATTACAAGATAGAGAAAGGAATGAGACAATGTGACCTTACTGTTTTGATAAACCAGTCGTACATAGATTGTCTCCCTTAGCCCATATTTCCAGGCCGATTCTGCGTATGGCCAAATACGTGTAGTCTCCCAAGATACAGAGAATACGATGTATTCAATGTAATACTGTATAATGATTAAATCGAAAGGGGACACACAAGTAAACGACCAGTGTCTGTGTGGTTACATTTGTCTAGCATACATCAAATCGTACTCGTTAAGAAAATAAACATTGTTTTTATAAATGTTTGATGTCAAATGAAAGGCTAGCAACAGGGCATAATCAGCGTCGCTAACAAGTGATGGTATCGTCTGCTTACATCTCTAGTTTAAATAAATATATTGTGAAAAGGGGACTTATAAAAGAAACTGTGTTTTAATTTTAACAGCGTTTCATAATAACCAGAAACGAGGAAGCATCTAAACAAAAGACCGACACGAGGAATCCGGTTGTAGTATTCGTGTGTCGATGATTGTGGTTTGTGAGGTGGTTATACAGTACACATAATTAATAATACAGGACTGTTCCAGCCAGAGATGTTCACTACACGTGACATATGAAACCACTTCATCATGGTACAAATGTGAACAAAACCACAAACCGTACATATAAACTGACCCCTATGTAAAGAATCGTGTGTATACCGCTGGTTTGAATATAACGGATAAAAGAAACGGGTTTCATTATTCTACTTTTCCTACTAAGTATCGCAGAACCAATTAAAAGAAGTAAAAAAAATAGTATACAAATAAATTACCTTAATTTACAAGCATCCATATATCCAGTACATACCATAACCATTCTCTAAATGAAGTTGCCTCTCTGCATTTCTCTTACACATTTATAAAATGCTGATCATTTCTTTAATTAATTCCCAACTATACATGTGTTAAACTTGCCTATGAAGTTATCTATTTTGTATATGTTTAGCGTCATGAGGAATCCTCCGTAAGAACCAGTATAAACGATTTATCACTACTAGTTACAAATAAATGTGTTAAGTGTCACATAGGAACATAAAACAACTAGTAATAATTGTAACGGATGGCCGTTACAGATTAGTCCCCC
>NW_018483868.1:0-2644 GCF_002113885.1 Mizuhopecten yessoensis
GACTCACTACAGGAACTAATCAAGGTAGGGGGAATATAGGCTGTATTACTGGGCAGGAAGAGGCAAACACTTGAACGTTTACGGGATTAAACAAAGGGATTGACTACGTTCATGACAATGAACTATTATGTAAAAGAAAAAATGAAGAACTTCATGGGGTAGACCAAAAAGGTGATAATTGTGGTATTTGGTATTGTAAGTATATAAAAAACTACTCCTCCAAAATAATTCTTCCAATTTCAACCAAATTTGCTATGAAACATCTTTGGGACCAGCTGGCAACCAAATGTTACATAATGAATGGTGTTGTCTCCTTTAGGACTGTGAGAAAGAGCCCAAAATGGGGAATATTTGCAATATTGCTGATAATTAAAATATCATTTTGCTATGAAACCTACAAAAACAGGTGAGCAATACATATATAGACCCTCTGGACCTCCTTTTTGCCTTCAGTATACTTTGAAAAATGTATGCATAAGCCTAACTCTTTCTGTTTGTGTTTCTCTAGGCTACGATATTCGCCTCCCAGGGTCCAGAGGCCCACCATTCCATGGGAACTGTGTTTGATGAAGATGCATCCGTCTTTTTCCTTGAACTTCTTGTCAAAGTTGTGCTGCAAAACAGGTAAGTTTGGTTTTCGGAGCATTTCTGGTCAAAAAAATATGACCAACCATAAAACACTATGATAACCTTGATGTGAAATAAAAGTTAAAGTTCAAATTTAATGTTTATTAATGGTGTTGATAAAAAACAACTCAGAAATCCCTTCCTTGATATTCTGGTGGTGGTGGGGGTATGGATACCTCATAATAGAAATTTTTCTTGAAGTGTGATAAATTTATTCTGACGCTTGTTGATTTTAACTGCAGAGATAGAGTTACACCAGTTTGGCAGGCAGTTCGAGACCATATCTACAACCTTACTGTGAATGCAGGTGATCACACGTTCCTAGTGGAGCGAGCGGTCGTGGGACTTCTCCGATTATCGATCAGACTTTTACGCCGCGAGGATATCGCATCACAAGTTTTAACTTCCCTACGTATACTCTTAATGATGAAACCTAGCGTTATTCACAATGTGGCACGGCAAGTTTCGTTTGCCCTGCACGAGTTGTTACGGACTAACGCTGCCAATATACGCACGGCCCAGGATTGGTTCACACTCTTTATGCTTCTAGAGGTGGTAGGGGCTGGGGCCAACCCTCCGCCCATACTACAGACACACACAGAACAGGAACTCCCAGATGCTCTCTCAGATGCTGGTAGGTATATGTAGGTTTTGTATGATGGCTTTTATTTTTGCACAAAAATTAGTAAAAATAATTTGATAAGATATGATGCTTCAAAAAATTAAATGCAATAATCATCATTCAAACCCTTTATATCAGATTATATGTTAATAGATCTGCTCTGATTGTAATTATGTACATACATAAAGATAGTATTAAGCTTCTGTACCAGTTAAAATTATTTTTAACTCTTCATGTACTGCCTGCAGGAATGCCTTCCCCTGAGGTTCATACCATCAGTCACTATTTTCTCCATGTAAATGCAAATACAAACCTCTCAGAAAATTAGTTCCCTCGTGAAAGATGATTACTAAAAACTATTAATTTCAACATTATTGTTGGAAAATTAAACCCGAGAAATGTTCCAAGAACAAAAATTAGAGAGTGTGACCCTGTAAAATTCTTGGATGAACCAGAATTTCAATTAATCAGTCGCACAACCACAAAATTTGTCTATTTCGAACAGACATTGATCGCGTTAGCTTTAAGATAAGTTTTGCTGAAGATACATCAGTAAGTTTATTGTGTAGGTGCCCAGAGTGATAGTGAGGTGCCCAGCGGGTCTAGTCTGAATGACGGCTACCAGGAGAGAGGCTACACCTCAGACAGTGAACTGTACGAATCTCAGACCAAGACCCATCGAAGTCCGTCCCCACTCGAGGTCAGGCCAGTCCCTGAGAATGGAAGCTGGCTCCTGGTCAGTATCGTCAACAATATTTGTAGAAGTTCCTGGTTACTTTAGGTTCTGCATACGTTGGAATCATTTTAGTCTTAAATTATGCTCTGGTTTCTGAAGCTGCTTGGGTTCTAAAGACCATTTCATGAAATGTTGATAAAAATCCAACAGAATGTTATTTGAAAGATTTGTCAATATGACCCATTTAGAAAACACCACAGATAATACATTCTCCTAATATCACGATTTCCATGATAGATACAGATCTAGACCAATTTACGAGGCAGTGCTTAATTCTGACTCGGACATAAAAAGGGGGGTTTGGGTGTATGATACTGGTCTAAGAGACGATCACAATGTTATTTGGGGTTTTGGTACTCTTTCATCTCTTACATTGTACTGTTTGCTTTGGCGAATTACATTAGTTCAGGGGTTGTTTCCAAGGTTGTGGTTTTAGTGATAAGTGTTGTTTTTGTGTTGAATTATCAAATTCAACATGGCAGTGATTTTCTGTTTAATATAAAAAAAAATCCGCCAGTTCATGCAATCTGAAACTTGTTGTCATTATTCAGAATGATATAATTATGCAACAATTGTAACGAAGAATTGAAACATTTCTCTACATTTCATTCTACATTTAAGTTATGATGTTAAGAGAAGTTCATGTTGAATCACATGAC
>NW_018483869.1:0-2645 GCF_002113885.1 Mizuhopecten yessoensis
GGGGGGGGGGGGGGGGGGGCTAATACACACGCATAAACCAAGCAAACCATGGAAATATACATGTTAACTTAAATACAGAAATATATAGCTGGTCTTTGGTCTGACCATGGAGAAACCCATAGTATATATACGCCGAATATCTCAATATTGTAAAATAGTAGATTTGCAACACGACACTTGATGCCTTTTAGAATTTGGCAAAATAGTGAGATTTAATGTTGATTTTTGTTCCTATGTCCTTTTCAATCAACTCAAACTTGAACATTCCCTTTTTTATCAGATATAAATGAAGTACAAAAAATAGTGCTTTTGATTTTATAAGATTGGTTGCCAATCGAAGACAGGGGCCCGCATAGTCGTGTAATTTGTTGATGTCTGGAATGATTCCAAGAAAGTCAAAGAATATTTCCAACAGCATGGCGACGATTAATGCAATGAATTGTTCGTTGCCTTGACGTTAACGAATTGCCCTACAGAGCGTGATACAAATATTTGATTTGTAGGTGAGAAATATAAAAAAAAAAATATCGAAAATTATCAGAAATAATGCATTTAGCAGTAATAAACAAATACAGGACTGGTATGTTTATTACATCAACTGCATGGTGCTTTCCTTTTACTCCCTTTATTATATGAAAAGAACAACGTAATTTTTGTTAACAATCTTTTCGATCTGGACAGAAAACGACGATATTGCGTTTAGACAAAGTATGGCTCATTCTTAGAAGCAAGGGCGACAACTCAGGATAGATCCTTGTCTGAACGACAACAGATAACCAATTGTCTGAACGACAACAGATAACCAATGGTAAACAAACAAAAATAGATAAATAAAACGTTGATCATATTTGCATTCGAGAGTGATCATTTTAAATACAAAATCATGCCTATGTCAATTTTAACACTTTGAAAAAACTCAACCACGATTTAACAATCTCAACGATACAAAGAGTTTTGGTTATTTTCGAGTATTAAACAAGTTCTGAAATTTCTAAAATACCACCAATGAAACACAATTCAAAGGGTAACTGACATGAAAATATAAATAACAAGTTTTCTGCAAGATGCTCTCCGTCGTAAGTAATCAATCCAACGTTATTCGTAAGTCGCTATAGTGTCAACGTTTAGTCGCGAGTGTCTGTCGCAAAGCCAAGATTTCGATTGATATTAAGTTTCTGCCATAAAGCTAATATTTAGACGTAATCTACTGTCGTAAAAGTAATGTTTAGTGGTATGTTGTTGTCGTAAAGAGAAAATGTAGCCTTGAGTTTCTGTTTTAGTTCATAACTACAGTAACTATAGCATTAAGCGTAACTGTACCAAAAATGATATTTCTGTAAATCATTTAAAGAAATGTGCATTGAAAATAATGTTCGAACTTGTTTTATTGATCAATCTCACGTGAGTGTTTTGTTGTATGTATGATAATAAACTTTAAGAAGATAGATTGCCAAACATTTGCCTTTTATTGTTAACAGTCTAAAGCATAATTTTAGCTGATAACATATTTGGGTGTTTTACGGATATTACATACAAATATGTCTTCTCGCCCTATTTGATACTAATTACAAAAGACAGATTCATAAAAGAACTCACAAAACTAATAGATAGACAATGTGTCGTGTCCCTGAAATGTCATTACTCAGAATGATTGAGAGGTTAGCTTGAAATGTCTTGGTAAGTGTATATGCAAGACAAACAAATCGTAGGGTTGGAAGGCGACAGACGGCGCCTTAAATGGGAATATACACCAGTGTGACATTCATTCCCAGTGAAACATCAAATTCACATTATATTCATTTTACCCATTTCCCTTCAATTTTCCGCCATATTTGATAGTCTTCTTAACAGCAGTTTGCTTGGGTATGTTGATTGACTCTATAATGGTAATATATATAACACGCGTCCAGACCTTCCACTTTAGTGAAACAAATCAATAGTTACTTCACATAGGATTTTAACACAATATGCGATACATAACAAGAGAAGTGAAAGACATTTTTAAATAAAACATGACAATTTATAAATGTTATTGACATCCGTAAATGTGAATACGTTCTTGCTTTGGAAGTCGGGCGGTTGACACGTATCGAATTGTGGGTTTTATATACACAGAGGTTTCAGCCTAGGCGGTCGTGTTTCTCCTACCTTTTAACTGAGGATGTGTAACATTGTATTTATTTAAATTATGAATGGTTAAACCTTTCGTGTAAAGTTAAATAAATAAAATACAGCTTTATAATCGGATGTGATGGGTCATTGTCAATATATAACAGAATTTTCCGGTTATGCTTTTTCATTTCACTGTTTACAAGTTAAGCAAATTTCAAAAAGTAGTACTGTTCATTCAAACTTTAATATTGTAACAGTACGTCACGGGTTTCTGGATTTAACTTATTAAAACATCTAGGGTTACCCGACTTTCTGATAACAAGCGGTTGCATCTCCTCGTCGGTCATGTTAAGACACAATGCTACAGCACAAAGATGGTAATTTCTTCTTCCAATCCTACACGGTTTCTTAGTTTACATCTCGTCTTCTACCACTCAAAGTCCCTAATCCGATATTGTGTCGCTTAATGAAAACAGTGGTCGCCACCCTTGCGATGCTTTAAAGTCATTGTTCCTGAGATCAGAAGCAAACTT
>NW_018483870.1:0-2646 GCF_002113885.1 Mizuhopecten yessoensis
TGGGCTGTAAAGGAGCAGCGTTTAATGCTGCTAACAGTGGCTGTTCACCACCTGTTCTCATTGGTAACACTGGAATACTGCCAGAGGAAAGAATGATGACCGACTGTGAAATGGGTAAACTAGGCATACTTAATAAGGGCGAAACTGGAATGGTATTTACGGACGGTTCGGTCGTTAAATTATTACCGACAATACCGCTAGCACCTAATGTCACATTTGGTGCAGATTGTACAACTGATGGCATAAAATTGGTATTGTTGTCACGTTCTTTTTGGCTCGTTCGGGATTCACATTCAGGAGATTGCTTCACATTTGTACTTGCGCCAGTCAGTATATACGAACTAACTGAAGAGGTTGGTATGTTGGTTACCGTACTCATGGCTGCAAGTGAATTGGATGCGGTTGTTGAGTTTTCTACACTTTTGGATGCTATTTCATCAGGCGCAATTGACTCTGATGAAATATGATTTGCGATGTTCTTTAGCACGTTCGACATTAATTGTGATCCCGACTTCTCGTGCAAAGTTTCCGAAGAATTGGAAAAGGTCTCAGATGCTGGAGAGCTCGAAGCATTATTGGATGAGAAGACATCACCGATTGTTTTCAGTTTTTGATTTTCCTGTGGCATTACCAGAAAAAACTTTCCTTTATTCACTCCATCGGACGGAACCATAAAAATGTTCGATGTGCCATCTGCATTTTTCTGCGTTACCAATTTGTGCGATTCACTTGGGTATGACGATACGACCTTGTCATCTCCTTGAATGAGGAGTTTCCCATCTTTACCAATCAATAATTTTCCCGACCCACTGAAAAGATAAAAAAGTTACGTTAAGTACTATATAAAAACTATTTACAGACAGCATTAACAGTCAACATAACTGTTAGGACATATCATATGAAGGTATGGGACATATGGAATTTTGGTCTGAAAAGAACTTTCTATCCCAAATTCTTCACTCGATGGTTTTCCACATTTGCACATATCTCTTATCTGAACACTTGGTAAAACATGAATCGACAATGAAAGTGCAACATTGTTGATAGAGCTACACCATATTAGATACACATAAACAAAATATTCGAAAGACCGGCTGACAAAGCATTATAAAAGCTGCTCCCTCATATTGAGAGTATGTCAGATAGGTTTGGGCAATATTACCGTTATACCGGTTACTGGGATATTTTTCTCGGTGTTAATATGCATTATCAGGGAAAATTCTGGAATTTGAGAGCATTGGGCAATTTCAGCAATGTTTAGTCAATGTCAAAATTACGAGGGGCCATTCTATATAAATTTCAGTTAAAGGGGTCAATGCCCCCTCCAGCAACAACAAGGACATTGGTAATGGTGTCAACATAAATTAACGAAACGCAACAAATGACGCTTACTGACAGTAAATAGCACTGCTGCTCGTTACGTTTGTTGGTATGAATCGAGAACATCAATATGTAGATATAATACCGTTAGCAACATTATCAAAATGGCGGCGCTTGAAAACCGGTATACTTCGCTTCGTCTGATAAAGGTGTAAAACACCATGAAATAAGACAATAATAAGGTTTGACATGATTTGTTCCCGATATGTTTGCTTTCAAATACAGTGAACTTTTAGTGTGCAAGAACGGTGCAATTGCAATTATTCAACAGAGTAAATACAGTATATCATGAAATGCGCCAAATTGGGATGTTACTTTCACTTAACCCTTCCTACGGGAAGAAAACTTTGATTGTTACAATCTTGCCATCTCTTCATTCATTCACCGTTAATAAGCATGATATCATTTATTCCTAACCCCCAAAAATATTGTTAATAACTGTAAAAGTCTATTCAATTATTGTCGCGGTAATTTAAAGAAATTTATCAAAAGGATCCCATTTGTTTTGGAATACGATCAGCGACTTATTGATACGAGGGGATTCCCAAGACATTACAATTGTAGGCCTATAGCGTTCCGTCAACAACGCATTTACGTCAAGCCAACAGAGTATTAAGGAAAACGACAAACGGGTAGGAGAAAAAGAATCATCTATGCTCTTAGGAGTGAAATCAACCCTTCGGGTATTATCCTTAAGTAGCCACATTCTCGATAAGTCTCATGTTTTAGCAACTTAAAAATCCCCCACCTTTCAGGTTGAGATCCCTAATCTTGCCCCTAAATGATTCCATTATTCCGCTACGAATGTTCCGTATACGTGTATTATTCATGATAGTAGAGATGGGAGAAATATAACTTGTTCACCATAATTGTATTAATATCAATATCTGTTATAAATGTTACCTGTTTATTACCAACATTTCCATTATTTCTTATGTTTTAAGTGTGTCTTCATACAATATTTGATTTTATGTTGAAACGTTCTCTATTGCATGAAAAATTATTTCTACAATTGACAGGACCATAACGCTTTAACAGATAACTGCAGACAAACTTTATCAATATGCCCTATTACTTATCAGTCTATATGCGGTTTGCGTCCTTAGTCAAATGGATATTGTCATGCTTTTTAATTTTGTGATAAAGCGGAACACTAATATAACACTGACCTCTAATACGGACCTGTAACAATGCCCTCTAACATTGACCTCTAACAATGCCCTCTAACATTGACCTCTAACAATGTCCTCTAACATTGACCTCTAA
>NW_018483871.1:0-2646 GCF_002113885.1 Mizuhopecten yessoensis
TGACAATGTTGTACTCACATGATCCTGAGTTCTTTGTTCCTTTTTAGAGCCTGTGGTGATATAAACTTCAGACCAGAATTTTCTATCGTCCTGTAAAAATGGGAAAAAAGAACATGTGAACAATTAAATGCCATTGGGGTACACGTGATAAATAATCAAAATGTACCTTGCTTATCTTCAAATTTCAAAAAAATGTTCTGTGGAGCTTTTATATAAATTCCAGCCAGTATTGCGTTTGATTACACTAAGGTACCTCTAAAGCTGGTATATTTTAATTATATATAATAATAAAACAAACTAATGCATTTATAACTATTGTTACAATTATGTATTTGTAGCGACAGACACCTTAATGGTTATTGCTGGCTCTAAACCCGTCGTGTTCGAAACCTTAACAGCGGGTATGGACGCTATTGTTTCTGTTTCGCAATACAGTAGTTTAATTATATTTTCATGTAATAGACGCATAACACATGCTAATCTACAATGTATATAGTAAAGGTCCGACACTTGTCAATATAAGCGGTCGAGTTTCTCTCTATTATTTAGGCCAAAGTCTGCTGGTAAAGCATCCGAATAGCTCAAACGTTAGTGTCAATTATTATTTTGTTTCAATTTCGCTTAAAACATTTTTGGCCTAAGACCACATTGAATTTCATTCTATGTTCTTACTAAAGGAAAAACTTTTACATATTTTTTGATAATTTTGCTAGACACCTGATCTTTACCGGCGTTGTTCGACCGTGGTGAGATGGAAAAATACTTATTAGCGCCATTTTCGCGCGATAATTTAATTATGTCAACATAACCTCTTTGCACTATGACCATGCTCAGGAATTCATATTGAGGGGTCCAACAGCATACCGTGTGCTTTCATAAAAATAAGTTTAACAAAAAGTAATCACCCATTTATTTAAAGGAACAAGATAATATTTTAATTCGGTATTACCTAATTTTACATTTCATTCAAAATCATCAAATGAAAACTCATTTAATAACGAGTCAACACATTCAGAATTGTTTGGCGACCTCAGACCACAATTAACGCTTTCGGTTCGTTGTTCACGAAAGCGTTAATTGTGGTATGAGGTCTGTGTATATGGTTGCCAAACATGGTCGCTTTAAAATTGGTATTCTTGCACAATCAAAGTCGTCTTAATTATTTTTATACCGACACAACGCAAGGCAGTTGCATACTTGATGAACTTGCACAGTCAAAGTCGTATACATGTTTGAACCACAGACATAATTAAAGTCGGCCTAATGCTGGATGTACTAGCGCAATCAACGTCTTTTAAATGCTTAATATACGTACACAACCAACGGCAGCTTCACACTTGATGTACTTTCACAATCAAAGTCATACACATTTTTGAAACACAGACATAATTAAAGTCGGCCTAATGCTTGATGTTCTGGCACAATCAACGTCTTTTAAATGCTTAATATACGTTCACAACCCAAGGCAGCTTCACACTTGATGTAATTTCACAATAAAAGTCGTACACATGCTTGAAACACAGACATAAGTAAAGGCGGCTTAAACCTGGATGCAGTGGCATAATCAATGTCGTCTAAATGTTTGATATACCGACGTAATCAAAGACGGCTTAATGCTGGATGTATCGACAAAATGTAAGTCCTCTCAATGCTTAACTCACTTCAGTTTGTATCGCCACTAAATACGCGTCTGTTAATGTTAACTACAACAAGTTTATACGCTTCAATGTGTGGTTTCCTGACAAAGCCAGAGTGAAATAATACCTAATTAACTGAGGCAAAAAATAAAACCAACCACAATGTTACAAATAAGATAGTTAGTTTTAAAGCCAATATATCAAACTAATGGTTTTTCTGTCATTCGTATTCTACAATGTGTTGGAGAGACGCTTTTTGTATACAAATTCTAATGGTGATCACATATGTGTGTTTTAAATGTACGTTCATCTTTTAAGACGTAACCAATAATGTGCGTATATAATTGTGGAATATATAACGAGGACGAAAAAATGTTAAAACAGGATTACTTAATACATGGCCTTCTTTTAATCTTGAGTTATGTATTCACCATAGCATATACGTATATATTCTGTCCTATATTTACTGTAATGAAATGTGATGTCGTGTCTATAACTCGGTACTTTATAATCCGGCACGACCATGATAAACCAATTATCTAAATTAGTCTGTTGTTTTGCAAATGCAAACATTTGTCACGCGATGCGCTGTCTTCTTGGTTGTCCCAGGAATTGATTGGTTCTTCGGGCACGTCTACTTGATACAGGAAGGCACGTTTGCTCTAACAACAGACTATTTAGAAAAGTACTTTTAGAGCTGATGAATGTCCACACCCTAAATGGCCTAACTCACTAAGGTGGACCACCTACCAATATTTGGGTTTGACACCCACACACGTTTCAATTACAGTCGCCATGTCCGTAATTTACTAACCAAGACTGTTAGAGAAATGATTTAAGGATGTACACCTCTGAGAAGTCAAAAATTTCCTTTATTTAACTTTTTTTCTTATATTGATTTTTGGAAAAAGGAGATATATGTCCGTGTGTTAGTTTTTGCGCTATGATCGGTCAAAGATATCAGTTAACACAATATGTGATTTTAGGTGAATTTTCGGGTTTTGACCAT
>NW_018483872.1:0-2647 GCF_002113885.1 Mizuhopecten yessoensis
TGACACCTTGTTTGATTCTGACCAACTTTGCTTCATGATGTCATACCAAAATGTTAACCAGCTAAGGGATGTAAAATTTGACCTTGACATTTGACCCAATAACCTTAATAATTGATCAATTAAAACCTTGTGTGATTCTGACCAACTTTGCTTCATAATGTCATAAAAAATGTTAACCAGTTAAGAGATGTAAATCTGACCTTGAACTTTGACCCAATGACCTTCAGCTGGTGTCAGTTGATACCTTGTTTTATAGTGACCAACTTTGCTTCATAATGTCAAAACAAAACGTTAAGCAATTAAAAGATAATGTCATAACAAAATGTTTACCAGTTAAGAGCAAATAAATTTGAAATTTTTAATGTTAAAATCCAAGATGGATGATAAGCAGCTATTTTGAATCCGATCTTCCCGAAAAATTACCAAGCAGAACTAGGATGCATGCGAAATCATTATGTAAATTTTTAAAAACATACTCCATTTACTTCTATCAATATTGTGCAAAAGAAAAAAAACGGGCAGACAGACGGACAGACGGACAACCTGATTACTATAGGGTACCCGCATCTTCGATGTGAGGCCCTAATCAAGTAGGATTGGTTTTAAACATGAAGTTTGATATACATATTTTTCCCTGGAAAAGAAGTTTACTGTTTATAAAGTAGGAAAATGATGATTGGTCATTTTTTTGTTTTTGTTTTTAAGAAAAACAAATACACCGTTTAAATAAAAGTCCCTTCTTAGAAATACCTCCAAGTTAGGTTGCTCCCTTCTCACTACAATCAGATACATTGTAAGTTCATAACTGAAAAATGGCGCAATTTAGGTATTGATTTTGATCTGACTCGCTAATCGCATTATGATAAAAAGCTTTATGGAATTCCACCGTTTGTAAATAGTAAATAACCAAAGATAGCGAAGAGTGTGTTTCAGTAGTAAATTATGATATGTCCTTTAATCAAATTTCAACGTTTTTTCGAGATAGTGTATATAAATGAAAGTAAATATCACAGCGATAATCCAGCAGGAGACGTCACACATCTGTCAGGGGTTTAGAATTAACCGAGATTCCCGTTTACATGTGTTGGAGCAGACTGACAGTTATGAATTACGTATAAGACCAAATGTTTCTATGAAGATCAATAAAGCGTGCCTGCCTGTGGATATAACGGCGCTTGTAACCGAAACGCACTTGAACAATTTTGATAAAAAAAATAATTGAAACAGATTTTAAGAACGCAGTGTATTGCAAGCAATTCATAATCCCCACTTTCAGACAAACTTCGCTATAAAAATAAACAAAGGGCAATTACTATAGAACTGGACAGAACACCCGATTTTAGTGCGTTATCTTAAAAGGCACTCGCATGCAATTTGGTAACTGTATTTTGCAGGTGATAGAGAAATATGGGATATGTCCCAGACAATGTGCTGACGGTTTGACTGACCGACGTAGTGTAAACCTACATTGTATAGATCTCTCCGATGGAAGACTAATAAAAATCAACCACCCTCCCAGAATGTTCCACCTCCACCCCGTCCCCAGCTAGCGAAAATAGGAAATAAAAATAGAAAACGATCAGAAAGCGTTGTGGGCTGATAGGAAGTAGACAACACGACTTGATTGATAATTGAGGCTAAAATTGTGAAGGTGATAAGAAAGTCGTGATTCTATATGAACTGCATGTGGACTCATCGGTAATCAGGACAAAACATAATGGGAAATAAATGTGGTATAACAGCTTGCAGTCTACATAAATGGCACCAATTCGCATTAAATGGTGTGATTCATAAATATCGTGCTGGGTTCATTATACTTAAGAGTGTATGCAACCATGCTCTGTATAGCTGTGATTCGTTTTATAGTTATCTCCCTTAAAACTTAGCATTTTGTTATAGTTATAAATATCTATATTTCATCGATTTATGTTTATAAATTGTAGAACTCTTCTGAATAGGAGATAGAGATCAAAGTAAGGCAGCTATGTATCCTTGAGTGGAACTATAAAGGTGCGTATATGAAATATTTTCTTGTCAGATATGAGATTTGTGCACGTGTGTTTGATATTGCGAAGTAATCGTTTATTTTGCAATGATCAGGGATAAATTAGAAGTCCGTCGTTAATTAATTTATTGTTGGGTACGATGCAATAAAGCTTCCGTCGGAATGTCAGACATGTTCGTTGGTACAGTACCCATCACGTCGCCAAATGATTTAATAATGTAACGTGTATTTACGTGATAGTTCTCTTCTCCAAAATTTCAGACCGTTCCGACATATCATGGCTGGAAATGGAGACCACATGCTAGCATGAACCAAGCGAAAATGATTGTTTTATTATACAAAGAGTCAATGATTTTGAATAAAATTAATAAATGTTGCATCATTATCTGGATATTTGCATATTTTCTATTTCATATTTCAGGAATTATAAAACGGAAAAATGTCATTTTAATAAAGATCATTTTCAAAAAGTACTTATTGAAAGAATATCAAATATAAACCATGAAAAGCCAGGAACAATGCAAACTTGAGAATGCTAATATCTATTCAGATTTGATTGCAAAGAAAGCCAGAGCAAACTGACGAGCAGATAAAACATCCAGACAGACGGACAGATATAACATCTAGACAGACGGACAGATA
>NW_018483873.1:0-2648 GCF_002113885.1 Mizuhopecten yessoensis
ATAGCTATGGCATAATATTGATAGATTTTGAAAAATGAAGAACAATGAAACTTTTGGAATGCAATAGCCATTACCCACATTATCAGCTACAAAAATGTCTCTTTGTAATCTTTAACTATAGTGATCCTTACCGTCGACTACGTTAACATCATAAACAAATCTACCCCCGTCAGTGTAACCGAGACAGGACAGCCTTTAGTTACACATTAATGTAGTTTATACCATAGCAGCCATACCAACAATGTTTGTTCATTTGCTTTGTGTAAATAGATACCATTCACTTACTTTTACTTTTACAGGTTGATATTTCCGACCTTAGGTTCTATAAACAGAATACAAAAAACTATCGGGTCAAGTAGGCCCTTGATACACTTTGGTAGTTTGGCTAATATTTAGGAATACAAGATCAATGCAAGCAGAAATGATACATGGTTCAAATATTTAAGAGCAAGATGATTGTTAAAAAAAAATCTCGAAATTAGCATTATTTTTAAAAATAAGAAAAAGTGATAACCAAATTATTACCGCTGCTCGGACGTAAATAAATCAAAAAAAAAATCGTTAATATTTTAAAATTGTGACTGTCCTTTTTACCAAAACTAACACCTAATAAAGCTGACACCTTTGTTACTTGACATTAACGTATCACTTGTTAAATATTGCATACTAATACCAACAACTGTTCCTGTTAATATTAGTATATTATGTGTTACATCATTCTTTATCCCACTGACAGATATAACAGTTAAAACAGTAACTCAGTTAAACATATACTTAATTGGAAAGAAAGAGTTACTGTATTGACCCGTGTGTGAAAAAAACATTTAGAACACTCATAACATACCTTCTCTGTGTTCATTTTTAAATATTCCAAATTTCCTTTGTTCTGCTGGATCTTGTATATGGTCATCTATCTGAAGCTATAAATAAAACAAGTCTTAAAATCAATATCGAATGCATGACTAATTCGGTGTCTTTCTTTTCGTTTGGTGTGTTCGTTTTCAAAGCAATCTACTTAGTATATGCCTTGTATAACAACACAATGAGATAGTTCTAAAGTATAGCCCCACCGTGAGTTTCGTGCGGTACTTACTGTAGTGTTAGATTATATCCTATTTATCTAACGGTTCAGTGAGATTGAACTATATAGGAAGTTTTCAGTATAGTAGTGTGTGTATAGAAAGGTTTATCTGCTATTTTTGTTGTGTATAATTATATGGTGTGAATACCTGAATAAAAATGTAACGACATATAGCAGGCTGTTTAAATGTTCCAGTTATTATCGAGAGTTGCTTTATCAGACCAATAATGCTATTATATACTATTAATACAAACAATTGGTATCAAAGATAAATATGAATTTGAATTGACATAAATCCCTGTTATATAAGTTAACAATATACGTGTTATTATGGGGATATAAGTCATCCGTGGCGATCTTGACCTCACTATGTTATCGTGATATCATAATCGTTATATATGAGATCCCTAATAGACACTGGCATTATGCTGTGCCTGTTCATGCATTCTGTCTGAATAGACAAAAAGTAATTCCACAATGTTACCAGGTGTAAATGGTTCATTGTAAATATGAATCTTAATATAAATAATCCAGACTTTTAAATATTAATGTTAAATATGAGAGGTTTTTGTTATTTCCTGGGGTCAGGCTGAATAAATAGCAATGACTTGTTCAGCAATTTACACAATTAAGTATAACTCACAATTTCGAGAAGAGGTAACCATTTTGCCTTTTTTTGTCTTAATTGTTTTCTTTTGTTTTCTTTTATTATGTAATCTATTTTCCCTATTTGCTTTTAAGTAACACACAACTCCCTATATGGTAATGTTTTATCTGTCATATCGCTTAATCACATGTTCAAATGTTCCTATTTCTGTCTCGCAAAATCAATTGTAACACCAGAATTTTCAATGTATAACCCATATATTTTTGTAAAAGTTAAACAGTCACACTCTTAGAAAATATCTTTCTTATTTTACCGTAATAACAACAATGGCATAGACACGTGAACGTTATACAAACACACTGGTGATCTCACCTTCACAATGTGGTAACAGAGTGAGAAACACCGCATGTGTAAATATCAAATTACCTTTGATGATTTGATGCCCTTGAGTCATTAACACGCTATCCTAATTACTTTAATGAGACTTTAATTGGTTTTAACAGGCAAAAACTCAACATAATTACCCTTACACATTTACCACGTGGTATATAAGTTTGTTATCTCGCTGAAAATGTCTCATAGTGTCTCTGCAGGTGGTGTTCCTGAAGTTATGTCATGTTCTGTATTGCTGGCTGGAATTATTTTAGCATTTTCAAACGATACATAGTACACTTTAACGAAGTATAACTTATACAGTTTCAGATTAATTTAATATCTGATAGATAAGATCACTTAAGCTATATTTTTAAGGTACTCATATGTAGCTATGTGGCGTCGGCTCGCGTTGGGAAACATTTATCGCGTCAACACACAAATACAAGATCAAAACAAAATCACCGAAACAGGACAACAACACGTTTTATATGATAAAGATTGTGTGTTTGTGATATAATCACGAATGTCGAGTGTGTGAGCAATGGTAGACACTACGTTTTCTACATCATTAGGTAATAGGGAAAT
>NW_018483874.1:0-2650 GCF_002113885.1 Mizuhopecten yessoensis
AGTTTTAAAGCATGATAGAAACAAATGTCATGCTTTATGATTTTATATTTTACGTCACAGATTACAAAGGATGACAATTTTCATAAACATCAAAACTATACAAGCTACATTGTCTTCGGTTATTTCTTGTACGACTCAAGCAAATGTGTTATCTGTTGTCACCATACCTGACTGCATAAGCTTTAGACGAGACTTTATACAAATTATTATGTTGAGTGGTTTATAATTAAATCAATGAAGTACCTCTGTATCATAGTTGATAGATGATACTAACCCGGAAATATGAAATAGAGCGTTTTATATATAGCCTAATACAACAAGCGTTCCTATTTATACGGAAATTGTGTACGTTTCGGGTTTGAATATAAATTGGTGTGCTATATTTTCGGGTTTGAATACATGTTGGTGTACATTTTTCGGGACGACTCCTTGGCTTTTTGAGTAGCTGGTGTTTCCAGTGCTGTTGTATTGACATTGACTCGTAATTGTTGTGTCATTATAAGAAAAACAGTTTGATCTTTCTTTGTTCTCTCTGTGATATTGTCCGTGTGAAAGTAACGACTCGCCAGGACAAAATGTAATTCTGCAATTTTAACTCATTAACACACACACACACACAAGATATATTATCCCGCAAACAATGGAAGCTTACGATACGTAGTTCGAGAACGATACCACGTGAACTAATACTGTAAGGGGAAAGGTTCCGCGTGGAACAAAATGATCAATGCATTGTTGTTTACAATGGAGTAAGTAAGATGTGACTTTCTTGTCGATAATTATTTATGATATATGGGCTAACAGCGTGGAAATCATTGATTCCACGCCAACGTGCTTATATAATGATCGACGTTTCTTGTTTTGAAAGGGAAACACATAAATCTTAAATTCATAGTTGTTTATACTAAGTACAGAATCCTATTTATTGATCAGGATCAGCGATCTAACAATCAGAATTGCAGCGAACCTCTTACGCTGACAATACCGACGAGGTCGCTGACATTCTTTAATGGGAACATCCAACCTTATCTGAGGGACTTTACGTTTTACACCGTCATCTTTACAACCAGACGTCAACAGGCTACTACCCTTTTTGTTAAAATACTAATGAAACATTACATATCTTTTTTACCCCATCGACTTGGAGGTTCTGTTTCAGATCTTGTTTAATGATCTTGTTTCACTTTTCTGTTTTACTTGAAAAGCGTCGAATAAAATAGTAATACTGTTGACCAAAAAAATCCATTAGATATCTATGATAGATTCTCAGGCTAAGTATCATCCTCCTGTCAAATACATGCGTATTTGGTATAATTAACACGTTTTATGCTTCAAACAAAACAGCATGTATTCTCTTCATAATGTTAGCTCTAATTCCTAACTCCAAGGTAACCCTTGGAATCATTTCATGTTTAGAGCATTTCAGGGCTGCTTTAAGGTCTCAAGACATGCTCGTACGAGTTCATTTTTCAGTAGTATTATTTCCGTCTTGTTTTCGGAGATAACGATTTTTCTGTTTCGTTAGGTCTGTGATTGACCAGACTACCAAGGTCGGACTGTCTGGTTACAACAAGCCATGGCCCACCTCGTCATACGTACATTGACTTTATAAGTCATTGCGTTTGTCCGAAGCTATTATCCTTAGAACGTCGAATAGCTTTAGTGCTGGTTAAGTCAAGAAGATAACTTTTGTGTGAAGAGAAAATAACACTGGATATATGGCCAATGTTGTAAACAGTCGGGTAGCTTAGTCGGAAATAATTTGATATTTTTTTCCTGGTGACAATGGAAACACGAGACAGACAATGAGGGTACCGTAGCGTACACATTTGTTTCTGCATGCCTTCATCATTTCGCATGACTGCCTCCAGGTGAGTGAGTGTAATATGTCCTTACTAAGGCAGGGTAAATAACGCCATTATTTCATGCATGTTCTTGGTGCGCTCAGGGTTTCTGTCTCGCTATAACACTGAATGTTCATGCCTTAATACGTATGTAAATGTATAGGGGGTCTCGTTGAGCTGGCTTTTTTTACAACATTCAAGATCTGAAGGAATGCCTGAACGCACTGCAAGCAAAGGTAATGAGGTAAATACGATTTAAACAAAAGGACGTACTGAGGGACACAGACTTAATACGATCAAACGTATACCTAAGCGCGAGGGCCCGGGAGGGGAGAGTACGCGGTGGCCCTTACTAGTCTGGGATTCAGATAGAGTAACCGGCCTATTAGGTACTGCAGTTGTATCAAATATACTTTCAACGATTGTTTGTTCCATTGTAAGCACGTTGACAGAGGCTGGTGGCGATGCTTGGAGCAAAGACTTGGTAGAAGATCAGGATTACGATGGTGATTTAGAAAAATAAAGTGACGAGTAAGAGAAAATAAACACTGGGGGTTATGTTGAGTCGTCTGTCTCGTTAAAATAAACATAAAATACACACAATTGTTTGTTCAATATTTATGTCGTAGGTGATTGCCTTCATAGCCGGTCGTTTAATGTATATGTTTGAGATAGATAAACCCTTGTCGATCCTCGCGCTCACGAACTGCAACGTTAAACAATGAGGAAATGAAACAAACATACCAGTACGTCGACTAGTAACGGCGATACAATTTAGGAGGTCAAAGGTTTTCAACCCATTAACA
>NW_018483875.1:0-2650 GCF_002113885.1 Mizuhopecten yessoensis
GCTGAACGTTAAGCAGGGAATAACAACTAATATTTTTAAGGACTTTGGTATGTCCCGGCCAGGGGACAGAACCCACTGCCTTTCTCACCAGGGCGAACGCTCAAACATTGCAAGTAAACGTTTATTAAAGATTTAGGAATAAAGACTGATACAAGTTTAGTATGAATCTACTACATAAACGTCCACATTTCTCTCTTTGTAGAAAAAATGTTAAAGATACTCAAACTAGTCCTCCAATGTGTGTCAGGTGTGTCAAAATAGTCAGACTGAAGTCTAGATATAAACTTTATTTTGCAACAATTAAGAACAGGTTATCTGAACTTGTATTACCACTCATGCTGGCCCGGGGCTGGGTGGATTAATGTCTAACGAGGGCGGAAACCGGAGTACCCGGACAAAAAAACAAATGGTCGGGCAGTCCGTCATCGGGGAATCGATCGCGAACACCCGGCCGTCTTGGTCAGGAATTGCGAGTAAGCTATCAACTGCGCCATCCGACTGACGACTAGAAATGGGGAAGTTTATAAAATGAAACCAATTCTTATCCAATTATCTAACTGTTTAATCTCAATTTAACCGGGTCTTACTGTCAAGTGTATGTAAGAGGCAAGTGTCCCCAGCATGCTCTTAACTCTTACGCTTGATTTCAAATATGCATTGCCTTGTTAGTTTAACGGGTTAACAAAATTGATATACAATTCATGAAACACATTTGAGCATTTACAAAATAATATTTCTGTGTCTTTCGCTTTATGTTGATATTTCGTATATCATTTATATGTAAAGCCACATTTTTGTTATTTTGATTTTGATATTGTTTTTAGTAAACATTTCTTTAGAAGATGATATTTTGTGTTAAATTGACTAAGCTAACTAGGCTTCCCATAAATGGGTCGTGATTTCAAGCACATTTGTTGATTCCGCGAGCAGAATCTCATTCAGTGATAAGAGTGTATACTCACTAAAACGAACGATTTTAGCTTCCTCGGAATTTGGTATTTATTATCAATATCAGAGTGTCCGGCATGTATCAGCTTTTTCGAAATATTTGTGTTTCCATGTCCTAAAACGCTGAAAAACACCACTCAGAGAAAGTTATAATATATGCAAAGTGTAATCAGTACTGTTATATACAGTGATTAAAAGATTAAATTATCAACACGACCAATAATATATTTAAAAGTCTCTACATAATTGTCAAGATGTCGTAAGTTGAAATCGGCTTTTTCATTTACAGTAAATTAAATATAGCTTTATGACAATCTACAAAAAAATATATGTCTATTTAAAATTAAACATCGATTTCAAAAATGACAAAAAATTCGTATAACTATTCCAGTGTCTTCCTCGCGCGCGACTTATTTTACAAAATGACGTCTGCATGAAAACACAATCAGTTGACCTTTGATTTGTTTGAGTAATCTTACGCCCGCTCCATTCACCACGGCGTAGTTCGGCAGGCGATCACGATCAGGTTGAACTAAACACGGTATGTTAACATGTGTAGTAAACATCCGGTTCATTTAAAGAGATGTGAATTATTTAATGACATTGACGTGGAGGCGTGTAATGGAGCGAGTCTGGGGCAGACACTTATCCAACCCTGTGTATCCACAACGGAGCGAGCATTGTCCCCATGTCTGCCTTGCCGTAAGACAATATGAAACAGATTCGTGATATTTATTTCAATGTACAATACATAAAAGACATTTTAAACGAGTCTCCATGACAACCAGTATTCATAACATACCGGAAATAGGCCCCTTTCACAAAATACAATGTTGAAATTATTTGTACAATTAATCATGTTTTAGTCTTTAAGGTACTTTTGATGTGTGTATTAATCATATACCGGAAATAGACCCCAATAACAGCGTTTATACTGCTTGTTCAATTAAATAATTTTTAACAGTTTAGTTGTTTTTGAGGTGTGTGAGGGACCATTAAGCCAAAACAGATAAACAAACAAACCCATACATTATTCATGTGTCTTTTACAGTTTGCTCAATGATTTCAGGCCAAGCTTACTGAACTTAACAACTTCCATTCACATATTATCACAACTGAATTAAGCTTAGTTTTATCCTGTAGCATACAGCACTATATCGAAATCATTACCAAAATAATTTGTGTGAAGGGTTGCAAAATCCTCTGAAGTCAAGAAACGAGGACAATCCGTTACGTTTAAAATAACAATAAAAAGAACGTTTGTTTTATTTATCGTGAAGCTGGCCATGCTTTGAGAAACGAAAAACGGGTCCTGACTTTTAGCAGTACGCTATTCATATGTAAATTCGCGAAAGTTGTTACGAATAGAACCCCGAGTGGGTGGTGATCAGATTGTGTTAGATCTGATCCTCGTGATAATAGATAGACTCATTGCGTCTGTTACATGTACAATCTAAGGCTGTCTGTATACATTATTGGTCGGAAATCAAGTAGATAGCACATTGGTCTCTCTCTCTAAACCGAACTATTTTAGTACATTAAGTACCGAAATATTTAGTCAAGCCTTGTAGGGCTTTCAAATGGATCTTTTTGTCAATATGACTGCCGATGTATTAATTATATAACGTGGGTTTTCTCCGGGTACTCTGGTGTCCTCCCACATCGAGACCCTCTCCAAACTACCATCTGAGCCAACAGGAGT
>NW_018483876.1:0-2650 GCF_002113885.1 Mizuhopecten yessoensis
AAATATATTCTCAGTGAGACTTTTAAATGAACAATTATGATCTTTTTCTGGCAAACTTCATCAGATATTTGATATTTTTCAACAGTTATTGATGATGAACTGATATATCTGACATCCATTCAAAATGTTCTTAATTTCTGTTTAAGATGAATCAAGACAGATACTGACCATCAATTAATCTGTAGGATTTTATCTTCATTTTAATAAATATCTTAAACTCAGATAGTTTCTATTGAGGTAATTATGGATACAAGTGATCATTATGCTAATTACAACAGGTAATACTGGAGCAGTATACAGGTATCCCGTGGCCGAGATTCATACATCTGTCGGGTCAATTTCAATATCGACTAATAACAATTTATCACTTTGAAATCAGTCTCAAGTATGCAAATGAACAGAAATAAAAACATATTACCAACAGGTTTTAATTAATTTCACTTAAACATTTCCACAACATTGTCAGGACATCAAGTCTCCTCATTGTCATATCAGAATGTATCATTTTTCATGACGGAGAAAAAAAAAGTTCAAATTAATTTTCTGGGACAATTAAACGCATGTTTGACATTCACATTTGACAAGAGGGACAATTGTTGCATGCCTGAGGCTGTCCATGATCACAGTTTTGTTCAGACACCGTTTTCATCAGGTACTCAGTCATTTTAAAGATGGGAAGTTAACAGATTAATTTCCACCTCCTCTCAAAAAAAAAAATTGTCGGACACCTGCACAGGAAGTGACAAAGGGAGACAATCAACTAGACTGGCACTCCGGGGGACAATATGTTACACTCACCAAGCAACAATTATTTGACATGACAATCATTTGTGAAATACTATTGTTTTTTGTTATTTCGTTTAATCATGTTGATATAAATGAGCTTAAATTTTAGTACATGTATAAGCATACTAACTTTATATCTAAAAATATCTTTTTCACGAAAACGAAACAAAAAAAAATTGATCGACTATCAATTAAATCTTCTGTCATCTCATATCAATTAAAACCAACGACTATCAATTAAATCCTCTGTCATCTCATATCAATTAAAACCAATCACAATTAGAGTTATTTCCCTTAACATTACCAAATCAATACTGAACACTTAGAAGGGAAGGCTAAGGAGGATCACGTTTCAAGGTATAACAAAACAGAAATAAATATTTAACCATGTCAAAACTTTTGATTGTATCATTTTTTTTAAATATCAAACTAAAATTGACATCTAGTCATAAACATCCAAATATTGTATGCCAAGATAAAATACAAAATGAACGACATGCACTTTTTTTTTGTTATTTTCTAAAAATAAAGAGCGCAATAAATATTTACATTAATAACAACTTCGTACAGGATTTCAGGGATCATGATAAGGATTTTATGATAAAACTGTTCCCCAAAGTAACAAAAACCGAGCTCTATCTTGACAATATGCAGATAAAAAATTAAATGTTACGATTTTGAAATGTGATGTGATCCTGTGATAACAGTAACAAAACGAGAGTAAATCGGAGGTTCTGCCATTATGCGAATCGTACAACAATAAGGAGAAAATGCTCTCGATTTCATCACGATATCACTCCGATAGGCTACAGTTTCATTTTTCTTATTTCATTGATACCATCTAGTTGGGGTGGAAAGATAAAGGCTTTTGAGAAAGGGCAACAGATTTAGTGGCTGTTGCTCCTTGTTACTGTGGGGTAGGCTGGGCAAAGAAACTGATTACCCAGACCAGTGGGTAACACAACACAATCATACTTCTTATTGTGTTCCCGCTGGGATGGATCGACAGAAGAGGAGCCCCTCCTTCCCTGGTGTATGGACATGGGGCCAGGCACAAAGACACCATCCTCCAATATCCTATTGGTAAGGGATAGGGGTAATAACCTTTCACAGTGTCTCATCAACTTCAAAAACACCATTAACACCATTTGATGTAGGACTATGATATCGGTACATATGGTCGAGGTTTCTTTGATAAACAGCACATTTAGCCTGAATAATGGGTCCCCATTCCTTCTTTACGACCCCCCCTCCCCCGGAGGGGTCTGCTAAGTATATTATAACTCGGAGAAAACAAAACCCTCCAGTTTTACACCAATAACATATATATTTTAGTGCCTACATCAAGACAACATTTTTTAGGTTACATTTTTTAATCTTTTTGATATAAATATTAAGAATTCCTTTATGTTTTCTGAAGAAAAAATTTCCGGAAAATTTGGTTGTCACATTTGTAATAATTTTTTTAAATGGGTAAAAGTGCAAAACATTTTACAAGTTCTTATTACCCATTAAAGTACAGTAAGAAAGTCATGTAGGTTACTTGGAGTTAATTGAAATTATTCACACATCTTTGTGGAACAAAATTTTATAGATGTGCATTTTATTAAATTACTGTATCAAAAGTTTTCTTACAACAGAATCGAGATAATTTTCATTTGAATTTCAAATTAAGATAAAACAATGAGTTTAAAAAAAACTTACGACAGCATTGATCTGTAACCCGATTCTAATCCGTCTTATTTTTGTACCAATAAAATTGATTGACATGAAATAGAAAAGTTCAACCCATCTTTGCCATATTTATACTGTAAAGCATGGTTATGTATTAAGAAACAAATAAAAAGTTAATATCCCATTCTCA
>NW_018483877.1:0-2651 GCF_002113885.1 Mizuhopecten yessoensis
GATGAGCTATACATTTAAACTGGCTTTACTCACACATGATATATATGGCATTTTTTTAGTCCGTTTTCAGAAATAAAACAACATTCAATATCGAGAAGCTTTGTATGAAAAAGAATATTGTTGAAAAGAACAATCGTAGACAATTCTTAATAGTACTCTTTTATTATCTATCTAAAAAACTTTCATTAAATAGCATATACATGTAGCAATAAATCTGGAATATTAATATACACAATTATATGGAATCAATAATGATCAAATGTTCAAAAACCTATATTGAGTGGTATGCCAAGAGGTAGTCAGGATATTTATGTAGATTTAACTCATCTTATACTGATTAACGTCACGTGACACGTTAGTCAATATAGCGATGTATACTTAAATCATCTTATACTGATTGAGATCACGTGACACATTAGTCAGTGATTGTAAACTTTGCATACATCATATTGACTTCAAGTTTTAATTCAAATTACATCGTTCAGTCCCTGTGCTGAAATTATTCTTTTCAGTTCTTACCTACAAAGGATTAATGATCATAACTTTTATTTTCAAGAAAAACTTGAATATTTCAGTCAATTGTATTAGACAAGAATTCGATAAATGAAATGAATTATATTTGTAACCTTTATGACAAAAATAAAATACAAAAAAAGCACTGTAAATAATTTCTTACTTCCTTTTTATCATTTCTGTGACATTTCCAGACCATATGCGACCCAATTCCTAGACCTTTTATACCCAAAATCCCTGGTCTTCTATATCCAACGTCCATGTCTTCTATAACGCAACTCCCAGGCCTTTTACATCCCAACTCCCAGGTTTTCTATACCAAAACATCTAGGCCTTCTTCATTCCAACTCCCAGGTCTTCTATAACGTAACTCCTAGGCCTTCTACACCCCAACTCCTAGGCCTTCCACACCCAAACACCCAGGTCTTCTATACCCCAACTTCTATGTCTTCTATAACGCAACTCCCATGCATTCTTTAATGTAACTCTCAGGCAGGAGATGCAGTCAGCCGTGACCACTCAGTACACAGTGATGCTATGTGCTAAGAATGTATCTGCAGCTATTAGTCTAGAAACATTTGTAACAGAAATTAAAATAAAAGCTTTTCGCTACAACATAATCTGAAACATTCATTAGCTTCGGGAATATGGGATAACGATCGATAGGCAACCAATCATTCCTGAAGTTAATTGGCTATTGACGCAAAGTCGCGGCCCGAAACACTCCCTCCATGTACAGGATGGTATTGATGTAGTACGAATAGTGAATTTGGTTCTTGTCCTCAACAATGGCTCAGACTCAGCAAGAACTTAGATCAGAACGGATTTCGAACTTCAACGCTGCCAAAGCAGATCAAAGTTCGTCACTAACAATAAATTTGAGGCAAGTACAATACAGAGAAATTAAATGAATTACAGTTAGCAAAATGTATACAAAGTATGTCAATAGAATACAGAGTACGATAAAATAATAGTAACGTTTGATTACAAAACAGAGAAAACTTATACAATAGAGTTCGCCAATACAATACATAGGACGCTTATACAATAGAGTTCGCCAATACAATACATAGGATACATAGGACGCTTATACAATTAGAAGTGCGACAATATAATACAGAGGTCATGAAAGAGTGCGCTAATACAATACAGATGACGAATATACAACAGAGAGTGCGCCAGTACAATACCGAGAACGTTTATACAACGTAGAGTGTGCCAAAACAATACAGAAGACGATTATTCAAAAGATAGTACGCCATTACAATACAAAGGACGATAATACAATAAGTAGTGCGCCAATATAATACAGAGGTCAACAAAGAGTGTGCGACTACAATACAAAGAAATGCAGTGAAATTAACAGCCTGTCAACTTAATACAGAGTACTTCAATAGAATACAAACTACTATAAAACAGTAGTAACATTTTATTACAATACAGAGGACGCTTATACAACATAAATTGTGTTCCAAAACAATACAGAGTACGGTAATGCCATAAAAAGTTACGAATACAATACAGAAAAGACCAATCAAATACAAAAGACGTAAATTAAATATACACACAACAGTGAGCGTGCTAATAGAAAACAGAGGACGCTTATACAATATAGATAGTACTTATACAATACAGACTATACTAAGTTAATACTGAGTATGGTGATATCATATAGTAATGCTAATACATACGGAATAGACCAATAAAAACGACGTCGATTCAATAGTGAGGAACTCAATTACATTCGGAGACCATTCATAACAATATATAGTGCTCCAATGCAATCAACATTACGGTAAAGAAAGCGGCGCGAAACACCTGTTCCTCTAAAAATACAGAGTGCGCCAATAAAATAATCTCTACATTACAGAGGGCAACAATCAAACAGCATCAAAACAGTATAGAATAATAAAATGTACGACCTTTAACTGTATCATCCCAACCTCGGTTTTGCTAATGTCACAGTATCTCAGCCCCCGACTGAAATAACCCGATCTTGCTCAGTTACAGTTATTGATCTATTTTATTGCACCTTTTAGTACGAAATAAAAGTCTTGTTTTTTCCCCCATATTATTCCCGACATGTTATTGGCCAGGAGTGCATCACGTGTCCACCGATAAAAACCGAAATTGACTTG
>NW_018483878.1:0-2652 GCF_002113885.1 Mizuhopecten yessoensis
AATAGTTCGCTATATGTATATTAGAGTTTAAAGTTATCTGAATCGACATGCAGTTTAAGACTAGGAATTAAGTCAGCTCATTTCACAAGCTCCAGTACACAAATGGATTATTCCATACTCCATGAACATTGAACAAATGTTGTTCAATATATATTTATAGTTACATGTAATAACATTTGTGAACTGGGGGGTTACTTGCAATTAAGTCCCCTCCCTACTTTTGGTCAATCTTTTTTCACTGTCAATAGGTCTTCAGTATTTGAAAAAAACAACCTTTCAGCATATTACAAGTAGCTATAGATATCCTGGAAATATTTTGGTATGTCTGAATTATTTTTATTTGCTGTTGCAGGTAACACAAAGAAGTTCCTGTACAAAAGTCCACAGCGTGATGACCAAGATGACTGGATTTTCTCACCTCGAAAAAATGAGCAAACTCCAAGGGAAGGTATGTATATGAGAAAAAATGCTCTTAATCTGCAGACTATAATTAGCGTACAACTGTTACATGAATCTTCAGGAAAAAAATAAAAATAATCTTCATCCAATATATTTTACATGGATATCCCTACTCAATAGGATGGTATGATAGTAATTAATTATATATAAGTTGGTATGAATATTTTCGAAGAAACGTGAGGAATTTATTAATTTGGGCCCGTTCGTCTGTCCGTCTGTCTATCTGTCCCATGTTTTAGTTTCCGTGTAATACTGCCCTAAGAATCAGGTCCAATACATATGAACGTGTTTGAGGATTGGTTTGATCGCTAATGTGATCCGTGCATATTTACTCACTTTCAGGGAAGTCACAATGGACTACATCAAATACATATCCTGAAAGTGGGGGATATAAATTCCACTACCGGTAGTTTGGATGTTATCTCAAGGATCCGTGTATCAGGCATACCACTGCTAAATACTATATCTTTTGTGATGGAAAATTTTTGCTGGCATCACTATAGCCTTGATTAATTATTTCTGAAAAGCAAACCATACCCTGCGGGGCTTTTATGAAAAAATAATGAAGATTAAAAAAACAAAATATAATCAACAACAGACTGAACAGTGTTCTGAAAGTTAAAATGCACCTGCATGGGAAGACAGTAAATTGAACCCTAGGCTCAAAATGAAATTAAGGGGAGGTAACATGTAACTGCACATACAAAGTGCATACTTAGAGAGGGATCCTACAGTATTTTGTTGTGTTAAAACGGATATTGTGTAGATCAGAGTAATCATTGGCTGGATTGTAGATTTTAATGTATAGTAACTTGATCAATTTTTAATGAAAAGATTTCTACTTATGCCTTGCCACAAAGTTCTTTATAAAGACTAGTAATGATTCATTCCTGTGTGATCAAAGAAGACAAAAAAAAGTCTCAACCTGAAGCTCTGCTGAGTGCTGGACTTCAATTAACTTATTTCCCTATGGTCAAAATGGTTTTGTTATTTCTCACATATCGTAAAGATTATACTTAAGGTTAATGTTGCAATGGTATACTCAATACACAAAGCAATCACGAGCCAAACTTAATGGTCTTTTCGCAGTCTGCAGGTTACACTGCATTAAGTGATGAGGTTTGATTGATTCGATCCTGTAGTGAAATAGTGATATTTACGGAACAAATGCAGATGTGAGCCATCCTTTCCAGTGTTATAGATAAAGACAGGTGTATCTTTTCCCTATAGCCATCAAATATGGGAGTTCATCTGTGAGGTATGGGAGAAAAGCTGCATCTTGAAAATTATTTCTCTTTGGGGCCCTTACAATACTGTATGCTGAGCCTTTAAACTGCCACACTGTCTCTGATAATGCACTGTCATATATCAGGGGTTTACAATGCCAGACTAGCTATATGTCAATTAAGGCTAATGAAAATGTTTAATTTTTACCTTGAAAGTATCTACCGGTAGTAGAATCTTTCATTTTCTGCCTGTGAACTATATATAGTATAGCAAATAAACACTCCTGGTATAATCCGTGAATTTTTTTATGGGATTGTACCAGGATGTGCCAGTATTTAATTTGAGCCAAATTCCTTTGTTAGAATTTATTGATGTCTTTGTAAGGAGTGTGATATTTATGTCCATATATAGATATAAATAATCAATAGTGTGCAGCTCTTTATATTTAGTAAATAATCAATTGGTAGCTCAGGTATTCATTTCCACGGCTAGTGTAGTGTTAGCTCGGTGGTTCGTTTTGATAAATAATGAATTGTTTGTCACCCTTGATGTTCAGTGAATGGCATATTGTTCAGTCCACTTACACAAGGCCATTGTTAAACAATTATTTGTTGGCAATTCCCAGACTAACCTATTAAAAATGGCACCTACTGGTGCTCAAAGTTTACACTTTTTTTTTAAACTTTTGGTCAATCTTTTTCTTCTTCGCTCACACTTAAGGTTTTAAGAAAGATGAAATATTAATAACCTACCTACCCAATGAAAAGAATGTGAGGAGTATGCTTTAAAGTCCAATCATACCAAGAATAGTTAGATTATAACTCATACGTGTCAACCTCTGAAACCTCTAATGAAGGAGATCTTCCTCATTCCACATTTCAGATGGGGATGAAAGTGTGTGAAATGTGACTGAAACTGCTTTATCTTTCCCTTTTTATGTATCAAAATAACTCAGAAAAGCATTTA
>NW_018483879.1:0-2652 GCF_002113885.1 Mizuhopecten yessoensis
TCAGGCTGATCTCGGTCCCAATCAGTGCAATCTTTGTTTACCAGCGTGTTATAAGGATTCCATACCCAGCGACGTTCATTTTTGATGTCATTTGCGCCCAATCAGAAGTCACCGCTTGTATTGTAAGAAGTGTCAATAATACTGTTTCCATAAATGTAATGAAGAACCTCAACATGTATGGTTCCTGTTTTGAATGTCTTTGAACAACATAGCATTGTGGTCCAACATTGCATATTTCAACGCAAGAAAAGACAACAGGAAAAATGTCGAGGCAAGAGGTCATCTAGAATTAGAAAAGTCGATAAAAATCATTATGTAGATGATAAAGCAGAATTGATTGATATACATGTATTGATATGTAGCCAGAATGTATTACAATAACAACCCACTTACGGAATGTAAAAAGTGACATTTCAAACAAAGATGATTTTTGAAAGTAAATACGACGTTTGTAAGAGGGCATTAGGTGAATATTTGTATCTTATACTCACGGCATTGTTGACTTGTGTAAGTCTTGAACCAAGACAACTCAGACCTAGTGTTGATAGCAACCTTCTCCGCACAGGTAAACTGTAAATAAATGTTAAATTGCTTGACTTATTCTTCGTGTTTGAAAAGACATTAATCCAGAAAAAACGTGGACAACGAAGGTACACATACGAAGTATCGAGGCGTATGTGGTGGACAGAAAACGGGAGGCTGGGGCTGTCCTAGCTGACAACCTGGTTTCTTTTTTGTGTATTTTTTTATGTTGATGCATCAAGCTCAATGTATAATGAAATTATGGATACAATTACGTTTTATGTTTAGAATTGAGAACGATCAATATTAAAAGGATACTTACTGCGGCTTTGCACAAGGACTGTTTGTCGTAGATGAACAAGAAACAGTGGCTACAGAATGGCATCCAGCCACTCTCACATCCCCATGCGGAAACTGAAACAGTGAATTTGTGAGGTTCACCATGCATCCCAAAACATTATTGTCGATTTATCTCTTCAGCTCTTTCTAATTTCTGATTTATTATCTCCCGTTTCCATTGCTTTTAACAAACGGCTCATAAATTAACACGGAATTGCACTACATTGTTTTTGTCAGATTACTTCAATAAGTTATATATATAAATACGTTAAAGGAACGCAGAAACCGCAGTAAATGGTGGACTTCAGACATTACGGTTCTAGTAACACAAGTAGTGGTATCAAATGCTGTTTTTGAAAAACATCAAAAAATCAGAGTATATACCGCAATTCTTATCTTGAATGGAAATTCAAAAGTCACTAAGGAGGTAAGACTATAGCACCGCAGCAGTGAGCATCCCTGTTTACGAAAATGTGAAAGTCTCGGGTCCTGCAGTTGGCAGATTGGGATTCTTTATTTGAGCTAGACATCTTTACTATCGACTATCAAAACTGTTTATATACACCTGATCAATAATGCGTAGGCATGAATAGTGTACCAACGTTGTCAAACGGCACATTCTTTTACTGCGTTGAGATTTAAAGTCTTGAGAGCAGACTAGAGGTTTGGATAAAGAAATAGGTTGCGGTTGATGAAATACCTGATGTAGCGGACAGTGTATCTCAAAATATGATTTCCGGTCGAATCATTAAGGTATTGTAATCACCCTTCTACAGTAAACAAGTCTTAAACGCCCCTTTTCCCTGTTAAAGTATTATTTCCTTTTGTTTATGAAAACAAAATCAATATATTTATTGCGATTATAGTTCTTTCAAAATATTATTTGTCACAGTTGATGAACCAGCAATTCACAAAAAAAAGTGTCAATTTGCAAATTTCTTTTTATATTGACGATATATTACAAGCCATTCGATCTCTCTGTTTAAATGAATGATGAACAATGCGTATACAAAAATAGAATAAAATAATAAGATGTTATAGTTATTTGATTGTATGTTTTATATGGAAAAGGGACATTCAATAAGTTGTCGGTACGTCGCTTTCATATTTAAAACTAATAACACAAGACATTTGACCATCCATTAATTCTTCATCAAAAGGTGCACGTCTCCTTCAGAAGACACTTGTGTATACCATTTTTATATCTGTTTAGACTGTTTCCCTGAACAGCAACTTCATACTTTAAAATAATCAAAACCTCAAACGTGATATCAATGTCTATCACAAACTAAACAAATCACACAAACTCATTAGAAAATTTGTTTTGCATTTGGTCTTTAATTCAGGAAAAAAAATTCTACTCTAAATCCTACCATTTACACTGAAACTTCGAATGTGCCGTTGGATACTGATAACAAAGCATTTCGAAACAACAAAAAAATGAATTCATGAACTAATAAAATAAAATAAATAAACATGATAAAATGTTCTCGGTACTATAAGGAACACATCGAAGAACGGCGTCTGGCAACAAGTTCTTTTTTTACAAATCTAACAATTGGCTTGATGAGGATTGATTTTAGTCAATTATCGACAGTGTTCAGGCAATTCAGATGGATAACTTGTGGGCAAGAGGAACTATCATACCCTAAAATAAACTGCACTTTAGCTGATATGAAACATCTACCATTTCAATACCCTAAATGCATGCAACAAAGGAAAGTGTTTATAAGGTGGAACAAACAAACACAATACGATTAATTGTGTTTATCGGGGTAAAGTCTTATATTG
>NW_018483880.1:0-2654 GCF_002113885.1 Mizuhopecten yessoensis
TGAGGTATTATATGCCATGCTGTGCTGGCCTAGACTGGGGTATTAAGCCATTCTGTGCTTGTCTGAACTTTGATGTTACATGTATGCTGCAATGTGCTTGCCTGGACTGCTATTTGGGAAACAACTAACTTGAGGTATTATATACAAAAAACTCACCAGTGTTTAACATTGGTCTGCAATCTGTTTTATGGTATCTGTTGTAAGACATTTTATCATATCATGTAGTTTTAGACATTTCGTACGTTTTCATAAGCAAACTGTTGGCAGGGTAATTTCTGTACACTCATGTTATGTTAACCAAATATGATTGCTTGATAGGAAAAACTAGTACTATCCACATGGCTTTGTTGTGGTCATGTGGTCCTCACACTACAGCCCAAACACCCAAACACTATGAGAAATGAGAAAGAAGTATTTTGATCTAAAACAACAGGTAACATGTACTGAAGGGTTTCTGATAATAATATATTGCATCATTTTGGATATGAGACGATGGAAAGACATCAGCCTATCTGAGGATGTACCTATAGTGGTACTATACCTATTTTCAGTCTCTGTATTGTATTAACAGGGAGGATTAATGTACTCGCCCTGTGCCCCAAAGTTTTGGTGCAAGTGTTTAAATTAAATTGTCAAGTATTTGTAATAGCATGGTACTACATTGTATTTGGTATTGATGATCACCAGGGATCCAACATTGATGAAATGCAGTCAAAAAACAAAATAAAGTTAACATCTTTTAAAATTCAGACCTCAGAACAACTTTTTGGGGGGATTTTCTGAGTGCTGAAGTTTTCTCCCATATTTATACCTCCTGCAAGTTTCCGCCTTAGCCTAAACTTGCTTCATAATTAAATAAAATTTGATTTTTTGGAACAGTTTATAATATGGTATAAAATGTTTAAGTTACATTTTCCTGAATATTCTACAGCTAATACAATAACCACGCATTAACTGTAAAATTATATCACTAAACACAACATCCAGCTTTGACTTATTTTATTTTGAATATTAACATTTCAACTGCATTGTCATTTTAAAACCAAACAGTCAATCGTTAGTTGCGAGACTATAACTCTGGGATGGTGTTGATCATAATCATAATGTTGGAGAAAGCTGGCTGATACTTGCTGTTACATTTATTGAAAATCTACCTCAAGTTTGAAAGACTCGTATGAAATTTAGATATCAATTTATTGTCAAAATCAAGTAAATACAAATATTATACCGCACTCTGTTCTTAGGTCCTTTAATTTTGAACAGGATCGCAGACAAATAATGATAACTTGCTTAAATATGTACGTTATTTGATTTGTTAATTATCCTGTTCAGAAATATGACTAAAGCAGTGGACAGGATGTAGTTTAATGCTATACATGTAGTACTTGTTTCTCAAAGGCTGGCTGATTGACATGAACTGAGTAACACAGACCTTAGGACTACCATACCACTTGTTGTACAGAAAAAACCTCAATAATACCCTGAAGCTATTTGGTGTGTTTTGACACATTAGGTATTTTACAAAGCAGTGCTCCAGGCACACATCTGGTGTACATTAATGATGTTGGCTGTAAGGCTTACATGCTGTGTACAGACTAGCCATGTCAACTTGGATCCATGTTTTCTGTCGTACAGTACATTTCAATATTCATGCCATGTTGTTCCGAGAGATTTTTTTTACCATTTGATGATGTTAAGATATTATTATTGACATACCTGTATGTAATTAAGCATTACATAATTGGAAATAGATCATTTACATACCTGTATGTATCACTGTTTTACCTTCATGTACAATGTAACAAGAATTAAAAACTTTATGATTCAAATTTTAAATGTTTTTACTTTTTGATTCAAACATCTTTGTAGTGTAAATTAAGATTTCTAGATGTAAACAGTCAAACCATACAAGCTTCTAATTTATTGATAGACAGCTCATGATCACCCACAGTAACAACAGGTACACATGTCAACAACAACGTCAGGGAACTCCTTACTGGAGTTCAATGCAAAGTCTCGAGCTTGTAAATAAAATAGAAGCATACAAAAAAAAAGGGGCTGACCCTTCTGGGTGCTGATCATGAAAAGCTGGGAAATAAAGGGGTCAAATCGCAATTGGCTGTATTTATTTCTCCAAACTTATTGGGCAGATTTCAGCCAAATTATAGTGAAAGCTAGATCAAAATTCTGGAAAAAAAGCTCTACCCCAAAAGTTACTGTTCGAGTTAGATTTCAACTTCATATCCAAAATAGCCAGTTGGCAATATTCAATTCAAAGCCCTTAGGCTTAGTGTAACCGACTACCATGTTTTCAGAACAGATACAAGTATTCATTAAAGTAAGTCATGTCATGTGAAAGATAACCAACAGCAATTTTAGTGATTTACATAATTTAATAAAAAAAATATCACAGAATTAACTCGGTTCCAACCAGTGCTTTACACACAATGATGACAATGTTCACATTCAAAACATACACAAATGACAACAAAATCACTGTGTCATACACCTCCCTGTACAATAGATATTACACTGTACACCTATAACAGCGACCTACTTACACACCATTTTACATATCCACATCTCTTTTTGGCAAGTGTTTGGCAAAAGTACTAACAGACACATGTATATGTCTAACCCTTTCAACCCTATGT
>NW_018483881.1:0-2654 GCF_002113885.1 Mizuhopecten yessoensis
ATACGAATTTGAATTATTCATTTGTGAATTAACGCAACTTTGCTTAACCTTTAAATGCCAGCGCTGTAAACACATATGCTATTTCCGGTATTGCATGCGCTAAAAAACAAAATAAACATTTCCCTTTCCGGAAATGTGGATACCATTGTCCTGTAGCGGAGAACATGTTTACTGCGTGTCTGTATGTACCAGACAACACTATCATATAACAGCACAGTCACAATACAGGCATTCACGACACATAACGACATGAACGCGATACACATGCATACATATCCCATTCAACAACAAATGTTCTTGAAGATAACATTTGAGCTATTCAAACAAATTGAATTTATTACCACAGACATACGATATTACATTCCTGTTTCCGACATATGAATTTTCCATATCTCCTTTTTACTTATGTGTAGTAATTTGTGGCAGTCATGGATGTATGCTATACATTATTAATGATACACATGCAAAATTATTTCCTTAATAACATTTTAAAACTCCAAGCACGACTGACGAAATAGCTCACGGATACATGCAAACAATATTAAACATATCTCAAAACAAAACGCCTGGAAGATCGACTCGTTTAAAAGCTTCGATGTACTTCGTAACATTTCGTTTAAGTTCGATAGTTATAAGTTAAGGTCGGTTAAGTTGTGGCGGTGGCAACGCCGGTTTGAGTGGTTGAAGTTGCAGTGGCTAGGATATGCTGGTTGCGACGGCGGTGATGACAGCTGCGATGGTAATGGTGGTGTCAGCTATGGTGGTGGTAGCAACGAAAACATAGCTCGTAGTTATAACGTAAACTGCAACATCTGCACCAGTAGTAGTAGTGGACATAGTAATGATGGTTACATAGTGGTGGTGGAGGTGTTGGTGGTGGTCTTACAACATTAACAACAGAGATGCCCTCCCACTATGATGTACGATAAGCGGGACGATTTGGTTTTCTTATCGTGAACTTTCCCTTTCTTTACTGTAACATTCCTTCTTCAACTACCTATGGTACGTCGCTGTTGTTTCGGCGTTTTAGAGCTTGCTTTGGATTTGAATTCCGTGATAGATGTCGACCGCTGATGGACCAAAGGTTGATAAAGACTATTGACAAGTTAATGGTCGCCATCGTGATCACTTACAGAAATATGTTGTTCAATTTTTGTATTATGTTACTTAGTGTGCCTTGTAATTTTTTGTCCCCGCTCGCTTTTTCGATCTAAGGACGTGACATCAATTGGATCAGACCTTGATTTACCCAGCAGGTGTCATTGATGAATCAGAAGACGTTTTCCCTACTGGAACACCTGGCCTCATTTTCCTTGTACTCTTTTTCAAAGGTCCTGTTTTGTCCTTGTTTTATCTATTGAGAGTTCGGACTATGAATTTTATTGACACCTCGGTTTTTTCTTGTTGTTCATTGTACTTCTTAAATTGTATTAATGTACGTAACGTTGTACTAATAGAAATAAGGTTATACTACGTGTATATTAGTTACATTAAACTAAAAATAGTAACATTTTAAAATATGGGCATAATGGGAGGAGGGGATGCATCGAAATAAAAGTAACGGAGTGAAACACAGACTGCTCAGTTTTGTTCCAATAACACATGAGTTATTTGTTTATTTACTAACAGTGCAATTTGCCATACATAATAGAAATGGCCGAATTACAAGCTCGTTCTTTTTGAGTGGCGGTATAACTAATGTGACGGGTATCCATACAATCCATACATCTGTATACGTTGGATTAAATAAAGTGAAGATCTCCCTGGCTAGCTATTGTAAAGTCACATTGGAAATCATCGTGGGCGTTTTCTACTGAATGACATTGTTTCCTAGTTCTCGAATAATATTGAATGGGTTCCACACAGCGAGGAATGGCGTATGTTTAATAATGATTTAAACTACATATGATAATGTCTTCAGTAAAACTCGGAGTTAAAAGATGCTTCGTTTGTTCTATATACATCTAATGGATATTAATGTGTTTGCAGACCTGTACATCTATCAGGACAGACATCGTTTTACCACATGGTAATATTCTGTTCCACTGAACTAAATTTGAAAATGTAAGACATTAAAACAGACGTGAAACATGAAATCAATTTGTACAGTGAATACTGATGTGGTATACAATGTCCTAAAACAGGAACATATCGCCGAAATACATTATTTTAGCAAAAGAAATGAAAACGAAAAGTTTACGCATTTCTCAAGAAAATGATATTTTAAAAAGAAATCATTAAGGACGTCAGTATTGATGACGTATATTTTTGATGACGTTCAAAAGAGTAAGACCACTACCAGAGAAACACAATGTTACACTGTCGTAAAGCCTACGTGAACTACAAGGGTACACAACTCATTAAAAGGGTTATAGAAATGAGCAACAACATGGAGAAAGTAAAATGTCGGCAATAGTCTCGGTCTTGGTCTAACTAAACACAAAATAACATTATAAACACACTTAAAATGGCTACGGTAAAGCAAACGTGATTTCAACCCGCGCAGTAAAGATTGTGTACAATTTTCCTCTTAATAGACCGTAAACAAGTAGAAATTCCACCTTGTAAGGGTGTAAATGACTGCATCATCGATTCTATAGACCACATAGAAGTATTTAACCTGTACAACTGTATTTAGTGTGGACACCAGTGTC
>NW_018483882.1:0-2656 GCF_002113885.1 Mizuhopecten yessoensis
ACTCTGAACACCTTGGTTTAGGTCCAAATATAGCTGTAACAAATTCTTAGGTCCCTGTGGTCCAGAGCGCTGGACAAGCGTCCTAATGACCTATTAATGTAGGCGTTGTCTGGTTGTTATCACTATGGAAACAGGAACATTGTGATTTCAGTATTTAGTACAAACACGTCATGCAATTATGTTGAATCTCTGCGAAAGTATGGAGTCATTCAAATATTCATTTTTGGAAATGTTTGAGAAATCTGCGGTCATAATTACAAAAATAACAGCATGCATTTATTCAGTGGTATCTTATATGTACGTGCTATAGTTGATTTGAAAAAAAATGTATTTTGGAGAAAAATCGATACTTTCTATGAACATAACCTCTTTATCGCCCAATTTCTTTTGTAAAATCGCGAACACACTTTAAAAATACTTCAACTCAAACGTGAGATAGGATGTTTCCGTCGGAGGCAAATAAATCCGAATAAGTCCGAATGACTTTCCGAATGAATCCGAGGGTTTTCGGATACGAAATGAAAGGTACGATGAAACACCACGAGCTTTTCTTTTAATTGGTTCTTACCTCTAGACAGATTAGACCGCTCAATGACATATCTTTTCGATTGTATCACGTGATTGTTCCTCTCAACAAAAGATCTTTGTCAAAATTGATTTTTTATGAACGACATTTCTTAAATGTACTGTCCAAGCACTGTACAATGGGGTCACACGAGAAAACTACAGCTTTATCAGACATGCTAGACAAATCGTTATCCACGGTCAGAAGGTCATGTCCGAAACGCAACGTGCGAGACACCACTGGGGACAGTGTGGTATTAGTTTTCAAATGCCATAAAACGCCGCTCCGTTTCTGTGGTCAAACAAATATCGTATCCACTTGTCTTACCTATCCCAGATTTTAAAGTATTCCGTAGTATTTCAACAAGATCTGCCGAACTATTCAATGTTTATATACCAATATGTATGTAATATAATCTTAAGAATCCCCGCACCACTCCTAAAAATTACAACCATACATTACAAATCTTCCTCTGGCATGACTACCGCTTTGATAAATCAGTTCCGAAAAGACAACCATACCTTATGGAACTGTATGAAAAAAATAATAAGATGCAAATATAGCAGTTTTTTTTGTTTGTTTAAAAATACAACAGGGCCAGACCAAGATTCAATCCCTGGACTCCGATCATTTATGCTGTATCTATCCATAACGAAATTAAAAAGAGGTTACTGTTTGTACAAAGTATAAAGGAATTCCCATTGTCGCCATCATTGCAGTTTGCGATGGGGCACGGATCCTTAAGAGACATCGAAACTCGTAGTCCACACTCCCAATTCGGCAGATTCTGTACCTACATTGTTGAATGGTACCGGAATCAGCCGAGTTTAGCCGAATGTACTAACTCCGTATAAGATTTGCCCTTACCATGGATAAAATCATGTTAAAGAGAGTAGAAACCAGAAACACGAAATTTATTCAATGTGGTCTTAAACTAACATTATATTGCTTGAAAATTAAAAATCAAAGATGCCGATACGTTTTTCATTTAACGTGTCCAAGTTACGGCATTTCAGTTCAACAGCACTCTACAGCCCTGACTGTTGAGTAAAGCCGTCGCTTCTGGACACACATGACCTTGACCCAAAACAGACAAACAAAAACCATATGTTTTCGGGCAGGTCCCCGGTTTTGAATGAAACCTCTAGTAATCATACATTTGCCCAGTATGATGAAAGTACTGTATAAATATTTCCCGTTATTTCGATAGTGTTACCGATAAAGCGCATTTGTATGCATGATAGATCGAGATAGTGTCTATGTTTGTTGACAAAGGGCTACAAAACATTCGATAAGGTCTAGATCTTCAATGATCTGTCTGTCGTAATGACTCCCTCTGGAACCCGAGGTATAGCAAGCTTGTTGGCTCCCCACACTATTACGATAAATTGGGACTCGTACACAAATTCATTCAATATGTAAAATGTAGAGGAGTACCGCATGGAACGACTCCTACTCGTAACCACCTCGCGTCACAATAATTATTGTATTGTTTCACACTACAAGGACGTTACAACTTCACATGCGCACATACTATGTAAGACAAATACTGCAAAATAAAACAATGAGTTTTAATTTGAAATTGTATATATTAAACGGTTGTAAAAAACACTTTCATTTCGTGAAGCTAACAACACTTTCCATAAAATGACATTGATAAATAACATATTGTGGAGTCATTGATTCCCCCCCACAGAAATAAACATGGCAAGATTATTACTCTGACAAAAAAATACGGCGAGGCTATGGTGGCTGTCAAAGGGTTAGTGAGATATATACACGGCCTCTGAGTTGTATAAATATTAACGAACGGCTTAGCAATCACAGATAAACAGTTCGCCCTCTATTAGTTACTGTGAGGGTAACAGACGCATTGATATATATAAATGAAATTATATATCATGTCTTGGTTCTCTGTATGAGAAAAAATATTCTTTATATCAATTACACCACTGAACCACATTCCGTCTTTGCGTATGGCAGAGTTGTCTTCTATTGTGAGCAGATATTGATTGTTACGTCATTGATTTGTGAGAGTAACGTCACCAATTTTTGAGAAAACGATGTAATTTTCTCACACAAACCAATGAC
>NW_018483883.1:0-2656 GCF_002113885.1 Mizuhopecten yessoensis
AATCATATATCATATAATAACATACCACCGTACATTAACAAATGTACATGTACTTTATGTGATACTTTTTAAAAGTCTTATGCAAGTACGTTGATTCTTTCAATTCCCTTTGGTGTGAGGAAAACCACGTGCTGCATGGTCTACCTCACTGTTGTTGGAAACATCTGTATCACAAATCATTCTAGTCTCAATATAATGCCAGCTCATGTTTTATCATAACTCATCTTTATAAAAGCATGTCTTATTGCATTGTAGATTGGAATATATTGATCACATGACTGAGAATTAAAGCATAGTGTCTCCGTCACGCACTAGACTTTTCCTCGTGAAATGTTCCTTATTCATAGTCTCTCTTGAAACCACCACACCAGAGTTCTAAATGCCTGACGCGGACAACAACTATTGCCCATCAACCTGATCATATTTACTGTTGATGATACGTTATGTATTGCCCTTGTGGTAGGGAACCATGATTCTTTGTTTCCCCTCGATCAATATTTTTTCACTCCGGCTTCGTCCTCGTGATACGTGATAAATATCTTGAAACAGACTCGTGTTTCCCCACCACCAGGGCAATAAAAGTGTTAATATAAACTGAACTGTTGTTTCGTATGTTATATAGCTCAAGGCCGATCGTCATAAAGGATAACAAATTGTTAATTTCACATTAAAATGACTTTCAATGCTATATCATATTTTTTTTTCAGATAATACTAAAGAAATACCAAACATTACGAATATGACAAAGACACCCACACCTTTTGACTTTGAACGTAAAACATTCATGTTAACACCAGACGAGAACAGCCTATGATAACAGCTTAAGATACAACGGAAATCATAAATGGTCATCAACATGGCGAAATCAATGCCGTTGAAAAAACCTCTTGGACATACTTCTTTACTATGTCTTGATCATATATCCCTTTCAACGTTTGTGAGAAAAGGGAATTCGGTAGCACCTATTTCGTGCTATAAGTTTGAACAATAATTAATAATTTTGAACACAGTAACGGCTTCAACTGCAATTTTACTTGAACGTTAAAAATATCTTATGACTTTCAATAGATATAAATGTGTTTTAGCTAATTGCTCAGACACTTTATCGAGCAATAATTTTCCAAACGCTAGGGACAAGTGCTTTACACGTATATGCGTGTGACACCTCCAAACCGTATCTGGGTTTTTTACGAGAGTAATATCAGCGCCTCACTTAGAGAGAATAATTTCCATTTTAACACCATTGTGCATGCAAGTCAGCTTTCAGTGTGCGTCTAAATTTGGTTACGATTTTGTTTGAAAGAAAAAAATAATATAATATTACGTGAGTTGTCTGAAAAATGTGTGAACAGTGAAAATATGAACTAGTTTATTGCTGGGTGTTGACAGGTGCATGCTAGCCAAAGTCTCGGGTCGTCACTTCCTGATATGTGTCTAAAGTCTTCACATAAACGCGGCTGATGCGAGGCGTCAAGAGACAAAAGCAAATTAGACGCGAGACGAGAATAGCATTCATCAGATGGTAAATAGGTATATATCGATACCACATGTATTGTTTTGCTATCTCATTAGAAAAGTAGCTTTTCCAAACGTCCTGATTTGATGATTAAATCAGGATGAAATACATTATTTATTTTCAGCGTCTGTCACGATAAACAAACGTGTTTGCTGTGTCTTGCATCGTTAGTGAAACGGATGTACTTTTTTCATGTACAGTAAGGAAGGGGGTTGGGTCTCATGACAGGGCTCTACATGTGGTAAAGTAATTATTGATTAGATACTCTTTCGAAACACCTGGTTTCCCGGTAACTGTATTTCTGTTTTGGGGTTTTGTAAGTTCCTGTTGTAGTGTTTGAATTCTCATTCCATCCCTCTGATGCTGATGAAAAAATGCTAATTTATGAAAGGTGAATGTTATTTATTGTACATGTATAATGTGAAAAATATATATTCGTATGATTATTTATTTTATATTAAGTATGCAAATATTAATGTCAGTCAGAGCCCCATGAAAAACAAAGTTTTGTGATATGAGAGTAACTGACTTGAACAGATGATGCTGCTTTTCAAATCACACATTCACTTAGTTAATTTTAAAAAGCTTCGAATCACGACAAACAAAATCTGATTGATATTTGTGATCACGATAATGTCAATATTGTTTTAAACATAGACATTGTATACTAACGGTATTTATTACATATTTGAGATGCATAGTAGTGAAATATTTGGACATATTCAACATGACGACATCAAATATTCCGTCTTGATGCTATTGTTTGAAACATTTTTCAAAGGATGAATTAAAATTTTACGGCCCGAATAAAAATGAAAATATCAAATCGCAATGCAAAATGACATTCATATTATTAGTTTCTAATGTAAACATAACTTCGAGTGGTACCGTTGTCAATCCTTCTATTTTTTCCCTTTGGAACAGTCACGCTTAATATCTTACCTGGTGGACATTGACACAAACGAGATCGTAATAAACGAGTAGAATATCTTTGCATGGGGCTCATTATCGCACACATTTTGTAATGCAATAGACCATTTTAAAGCGTTTAATATATTGTTCATTGTAACTTTAAAATATGCCGATATTGTTGTTTTCTAGTGTTTGTGTGTGTGTGTGTGTGTGGGGGGGGGGGGGGGG
>NW_018483884.1:0-2656 GCF_002113885.1 Mizuhopecten yessoensis
TTTCAATCAAAATCAATATTAGAACAATAGAAAGCACATAATGCGGATATTAAATGAGCTACATTCTTTAACAGGACTCTAATCACTTAATGAAGTTGTATACATTAATGTTAAGAACAGTTAAAGTATTTAAGGTCAAAATTCAAAAGACAAATCATGTTGACTTGCAGACCTAATAATTTACTTTCCTTGCACTTGTTTTCCTTCTGGTACCCCTGTGTGTGACATATCACATATTGTCCACTACTTACACTCTCTACGTATGTCCACTAACCATCTTAATTTAAATGGATGTGTCACGTTTTACACATTAAATTTCAGGTGAAAACTGCAGTTCCGTTGACTTCACATGCGCTGACACACCTTGTAAGAATGGCGGCAATTGTTCGAGTGAATCAGGGAACGTAACTTGTACATGCTTACCGGGTTGGAAGGGTGATATATGTGAGGAAGCTGTAGATCCTTGTGCTGGTAATCCCTGTGAAAATAATGGCACGTGCTCCATTGAACACTTTGGATTTTCCTGTACCTGTCATGATGGTTTCATTGGTGATGTCTGTAATATCACGGATATGACGACGATATCCACGTTTATAGAGTCGACAACAGTTACTGTAATTGTCGACACGACGACAGGAGAAACGTCGGACGTTACTACTGTTAACGATACAGAGATATTAAAAACAACTACACAGCTTCCTGAAACTTCAACAGGTAAAAGTAACACTGGAATTACTCTAATTATCCCCATGATGTTTGAAAATAGGAATAATTATACCAGGTTATAGTATATCATTATAATGTAAGATATAACTTCTAGTTAGAATACTTAATTTAGGAAAGTATGCGTACGACCATCAGTATCACATCACCTATTACCACTGCCAAAACTGTAAATGCGCATTTGAAACTGTTTTACCTGCATGTCTTCAGTTTAAATATACCATTTCTGTAGAGGAAACCATACATTGCTAGACAACAATGAAAATAACGATGAAGATGAAATAAACAAAGTATGAAATACACTGTTCTGGGTGTAGGAAATCCAGTGCGGTAAGATCTGAATTCAAATCCTGGACCTCAGATTGTTACACCGTTGCTTTAAGTATCTAATAAACCTTGTCAACGGGGAGCGTCGTGGTCCAACTGTGTTACAGGTATATCCAAAAATGAATAAAATACAATGTAATTTTCTAGTGATTTTGTCTGCTGCGGAACAAGGATACTTAATTGATAACATCACCCGTTTCTCTACATAATCAGAGACACGTGAACGAGAAATAGTTGGAAAAAAATGAGAAATGATAAGTTTTATGATGTTTTCACGGTCATATTTATAATGTAACAACATTTTTGTTTATGTAGCATTGAGGATAGCGTCCATAATGCTCAAAGGGAGATTACTCGGAGATAATAGAGAAGACGTTCGGAAAGGAATGACTAATCTCCTTCAAAAAATGTTGAATTTAAAAGGCAAAGTAGAAATCGCCATCAATTATAAACCAGCAATACTTCCGAATGGGTATGTATAACATCAATACAGATCAAAAATCGTGTTTTGATGTATTGCCTTAGATATACATTTCTGCATTGTGTATTATATGTATTGTTAATAAACAAAACCAAAAAAAAAAAAATTTTTTTTTTTTATTAATGAACAAAAAAACAAAAAACAAAAAACAAAAAAAAACTAACACTTGCGATGTTTTGTTGCGTAGAATCCTTCCTTATGTAGCATTTACAACACATTATGAGCTTAAATGCTAACAGCTATAGTTCATGTTGCGTCCACGCAAACATATATGGTACGTAGGATAATTTTATTTCATTCCATTGTGGGGATACAGATGTAACACTTTTAAACATTTTTGTATTATGATAATATTTATACTTAATGGTATCTACCGCGTGTTCTGATTTGTGGTTCTTATTGCTTGTAAACTTTAACTACATTTTGTCCTTTTCTTTTGTTTACAGAGAATTAGTTACGAATGTTTTGGTCCATGTGGAAGAAAATGGTAACACAGTGGAACCAGAGACAATTCAGAAAGTATTTCAGGACACGGAAATTGCGGTGCTAGAACAATACATACCCTTGCCTATTTACCGCGAGGGAGCCCCTAAGACAGCCCCTCTCCTAGACGGCGTAAGTACTGACAATGATTGTAGACAATCTCACTGTTTAATGGTCTTATTACAACGCAGTAATGGAAGTATTACGTTTATACGACCGTTACATGTCTATTTAAGTTGCTGAATGTAAATATATACTAACAATATACCAATTTCTCTTGATACGTTATTATTTGTTATTGTTGATAAATGACAATGTTGCAAATTTTGTCTTTGTGATCGTATTGTTCCACGTCAATATGGTCGTATTCATATGACTACTTTGAGGGAATTCTATTGAGTCTGTCAGCCTTTGAGAAAATGCTTTATTTGTCTGACTTGCAGCACCCCAGTTGGATCCATGACAACTGGTACGTGGTTCTAGTCATTTTTGTCGTCATCATCGCCATGTGTATATGCCTAACAGCGTTCGTCGTATATAAGAGGAAAAGGTAAGCGACACATTTGTCATCACCACATCTGAAATAACAGTTGATGCTGAAACAATAGACACCGCACAGCTCCCATTCTATATAACTTATAT
>NW_018483885.1:0-2657 GCF_002113885.1 Mizuhopecten yessoensis
CCAAACTGTCCATTAAGTTGTTACTTATTGGACAGTTCAGTTCACTTAATGGACAGTTAGTGATCACTACAGTCCTTTCATTCAGATATACCATTACAACCACAAATGATGACATCACAACTATGTCTTAAACATACCTAATATATACATGTGTCTAATAATGTGTGAATTTACAATACCTAGAAACATCGCCATCTTAGGCTTAATAAAATATGTAATATAATTGAACAACATAGAACCTATTGTATATATATTTTTTACTAGTTAATTCAGTTGCATGAGGTTCTACATTTGTGGTCACCTTGTCTTAGTAAAGCCAATAATGACACCTGTTTTTCTTTTTAATTTTGGACAGACAGCCATATCTTTACACCTATGTCTATATATCATGAATGGAGAGGACTTATATAGGATTCAAGCCTGGTGTCCAATCCTTATGACATTGTACTATCATATTGCCACTAAATAGTGTTGAAACTGAAACTACGTTTTACCTTTAGGAACAACTGTTCTTAGTCTACATGTACATTTCAAGGGCATTCGTTTAGATATTTTCTTTTGTTCATATTTCCCCCTTGTGTTGTCGATTTTGTGTTCGAATCACATGATCAGGACAACAACATAACACGTGATGATACATTATGACGTCACATTAAATACTTTTAGGGACATATATAAGAATAATAACAGATTTTATAAAATCAGTCGCATTATTCATTAATGCAACAATCTGTGATTTTAGCGCAAACATTTTAACTTATTTACCCCTGCATATCTAAAGTGGACTTGTCCAGTCTAGGATTTGGTAAGGTACACATGTGACTACACGGGTGAATGGATTGAAGTGAATTTGGTAAATAACAATCGTATTTATTCACAGTCCACACCTTAATATATACCAACCACGATACCCATAAAACAACCGTGTGATATCTATGACACAGTACTGTTGTGCGCATACTGATCCAACACTTCACCAAAATACATTTACCAAAACCTTTAACCCCAAAATTACCATTTTTTTTTACCAAGTCCAATTAAGCTGTTTTTGGCCCTTAAAATATGTAAATATGGTTCGGCACATTACTTACACTCCACATAAATGCCAAAACCATACAATAGACCACAGTGTATTGAGTGCGATGATGCAACACTGTCTGGGAAAACTTGCCTCGAAACTATTTCTCCGAATAGGCGAGCTAAAAATTAAACCGTTGTCATAAAACTACGATGAGAGCTTGCATACTTACACTTTGGAACATTAACAAAAAGAACTAAAGCATATAAGCAATGCAATTTCATATAATAATAACACTGTTAAACTTGTGTAAATTAAATTTTCTTAAATTTAGATGAAAATCGCAGTCAGGAACCTGCGGAACAAGCCAAATACTTGTATCTTAATTTTAATATCATTTCTATTTCCACAAATTTTATTGACAAGAATATAACACTGTCAAAAGAATGAGACAAACAGGATTAAAGCCTATATAAATCATCTTCCTTGGTGGTATATTTATGGACATATTTTATTGATATCATAATTATATAATCATCAACCACAAGAAACAGGAATCATAATTGGCGTTAGAACCTTTCAGACAATGCGACCACAAAAAAAACAAGCGTACATTTCTAGACCTCGTGCAGCTGGTGTATACAAACATTACATATACATCACTATTTAGTAATGGATATAACATGATTATGTACTTGGTTGATTGATGGTTTAATTTCTCGAACATTTCTCGCAGATTTAATCAACATACATTTTCTTTTGTAATAATATATTTGTCTTTCCATTGTGATTAAGTTTGCACATTTCGGTAAAGAGAAAAGTTGCAGGAATAGATAGTTATATACTGTATAGTAATTTGATCACAAACTAATTTACTGTACCGTCCTAAAATGACAATAGCCGTTGAGAGGACGTTAAACAATACTAAACCAAACCAATCTAGACATTGCCTATTGTTTCACCGCCAAGTATGCTATTTTACTATCATTATGTTTATATTCTGTTGGTGTGATCATCACCTTAAGCAATGGGGAACTGTCGGCACTTAAAAATATTTTCTCTTTTACGGAAAGTGCCGACGGTTCCCGATTGCTTGAGGTGATGATCACACCAACAGAATATAAACATGATGATAGTAAAATAGCATAAAAAGTCCACACGTTATGGGAGGTATATCTGGGATGTAAACGACCGATAACTTTAACTTGCTAAATTCAAGATGACAGCCGTGTCTCTGACTGTCGGAGACAACTGCGTGCGTACGTAGATCTATTGGTATGGCGTTGTTCCTACTTTGTGGCAGTACTTTGTATTAGAAATTCCTTTTATAAAGTAACCCATTATCAACATTCAGGATTTACGATAGCCACCATTGTTTTAAATTGTCTATGAAACTGAAGAGAGTTGGTTTAAACTTTGTTTTATTCAAACTCTTTGACAATTCATTGAAATACAAAGTGTACATTGCATAGAATAAAAAAGGAATCAAAAACAAGTGTCATGACACTTATATTTACATTTGCGCTGCAACCTACTATATGAACATTACCAGCAGAAATGCGTTTCATTTGAATATGAAAGCAAAAACTCTCGTGACGTAATACGTGGTTTACGTATGACGTCATAGATTAACCTTGCT
>NW_018483886.1:0-2657 GCF_002113885.1 Mizuhopecten yessoensis
CACTGCAGGGAAAGAGACACACACATAGGAGTAACAGTTTATAATACCTTCGGAGTCTATATGTGCAGACTTCAGGAGTTCCATCCTGCTATTCAGTGTGGTGATTACTAGCTTTTTGCCAGTAGATCCGATGTTGTACATGAGTTTTCCATCTTCTACAGAGTAACTAGTGTGGGCTTTCCTGACAGACCGCTTCAGGTGTTCACTACTCCCACGAGGGTACGTCTGTTCTTCCAAGTAGGTCAAAATGCTTCTATAGAACACATCTAAGGATATCTGAAAAGTCCAACAGGTCACAATGTCTCTGTATACGTATAACACATCTAAAGCATGATGAAACATTAACTGAGCTGGTTGTGATATATGAGACATTCATAAATTTGTGTATTTATGATGCTATAAAATTCCTTATATACATATATTGTTGAATAGAAATGAATATCATGAATGAATATACACATGTGCAATTATTTGATATCAAAATGTTGAAAATGGTACTGTGGGATGAATTATCATGACATACACAGTATACAATACATAGTTATTACATGTGAAAGGCGAGGTCAACACTCGATGAATTTCGATATCACTGGTTAAGGGCAAATATCTGACTTAGGGAAGTTTCCCGCTTCATTAGTGAGTACCTTGCACATTTCTTGATCATATTTTTCAAAATCTCCATCATTATCTGCCTCCTTGGCTGATTCTGTTTTGATATGTTTGCTATCCTTGAGCTGCTGGGAATGTCTGGGTTTACGCTTTTTTGCCCCCTTGGGTAGCCCTGTAGACAAAGGAACGTCTGTATTACCCTCTGAACCCTCAGTACTGTAAACAACATCACTATTATCATTGTTCTCTTCCACTTCTTTGTCGGTTTGTTGCAAGCCTCTCTTTCTTTTTCCACGTTTCTTTCCAGACAGATTAGAGCTTGTGGGTACTTTAAAGTCGGTTTTGTCCGTCACCTCAACGTTTTGTTCCGTGACTTCTTTCCCCATATCACTGGTATATTCTGTGTAGAGTTGGACTAGTCTATCAGTTGAGCACTGCATCTGGCCTATTGTCAGGTGGGGGTCCAGTGTGGCACTTGTGCAGCTGACATCCTCTCGATGTGATAGGTATAGGGGCAGGCGGAATTCCCTGTGGTAAATAAATGTAATGCTCATTAATATTAACTGCTACACATATATTTGGTTCAGAAATCACAGACACTTAGTTATATTATATGGCAGTGCTTCACTCAAATCAATGTTTCAGTTAGATGTGTAAAATTATTCATTCAAATTAACAACATAATTGAAAATGAGTACAATACATGCATATATTACCTGCCAAATGTTAAATAGCTTGGTGTGTACTGCGCATCTTTTCCTCTAGATATACGCAGAGGCAAAAGGGCAAAATCTAAACACTTATCCCAACACTCATTATTCTCAATAAAACTGACAACTTTTTTTTCTACTTCATTCCATTGTGCAGCTGAAAGACAAGTTAAAAAGTAAATCACAGAAGCATTTAGAAATACAGCATATCACAATTACAATACATGTAATGATACAGAATTTATTTTCCTCTTCAAGAAGAAAAACATTTAATCATCACATGCTTATCTGCTGTTTCTATTTGAATTACAACTGCATTATTGGCGACTTGGAAGTGGTTCATGTATAACCAGAATAATAGTGGCTAAATAATGTGATGGGACAACCAGATTATACAGTGGTGACATGAAAGTGAAACAACCAGATTATACAGTGGAGACATGAAAGTGAAACAACCAGATTAGTGATGGCTGGATATCTGGATAACCAGGTAAATGGTGGCCAGATATTGGCACATCAGGATTAGTGGTGTCTGTATTTAATAATAGGACTTAAAGATGACATTAATATTGTGCTTAGTTAAAGTGTACCTATTTCTTGATTTTAAACATTTTACTGCTCATTTTTATTCTTACATGTACATGTATATCAGCAGTAATACAGATCATGATTAACTATTAATGTAAAAATATACATCATGCAATATAAAAGTGAAAAACAAATCCAATCCTGTTTCACATCAAGCCATACTTTTGGGGGCATTGGTTTATTTTTAAGGTAACACCACAACTCACATGAATTCCAAACAGTGGAACACTGATGTATAGTCACATCAAAAAGACCCTGATCCTTCAACACTTTGGTTAAGGGTTGACACTGAGTCGTTGAGCATGATGGTCCACAGTCCTTCACATTTAGGTTCTGCATCACTCCAAACCTATAAATCAGAGCAAGTCAGTAGATATCATCAAACTAACTACCGGTAAGCGACATTATACAACAAACCAATGCACATATAAGGTTTTTTTCCTTACATGTGTGTTTTCCGAGATGACGCAAAAGTGAATTTTACAAATTGTTACATGTACATATCATTCCATGTATCATTATCAATATCTCAATACAACATAAATATTGAAAATCAAATACTGGATTTTGAACATCAAAATTAGCTAACTTTGCACCATGCAAAAACAACCTAATTACTATGTGTACAGAAATGCATTTGTTTTTGTATATCTTTTGAAGAGTAACTGTCCAATTTTACATGTCATTGGCTGAAATTGTCAGTGATGTAAAACTATTGTTTGTCCAGCAATCTCCTCCTACATTTTTCAA
>NW_018483887.1:0-2657 GCF_002113885.1 Mizuhopecten yessoensis
CGCGCTTTAACTGAGAGTCTTTTCTTTAAAGTTGAGTAATTTTCTTTGAAATTGGGTTTTAACCACGCATGGGCGGTTTGAAAAGTAAACCTTCGCATGCAACTATATTCGACATTTAATAATATTTCCGAGGCAAAGTGTGTAAATATAAGAAAAGGTCTCCGTACCTTTGTCTTGGCTGCAGTTATGTTTTAAGATCACACGAAAACAGTCTTCCTTGCCCCTTGAAATTCTTTTATTGTTTGCCGGTGTGTTCCCGACAAATCTGTTTCTTTCTGATCCGTAAATCCGTTGACATGATATACTAATTTAACAATTAACCTGCTTGATGGGACGGCACTATGAAGCGACATGAACAGGCTAAACAGTGAAAGAGAAACCATTTCCTTGCTTAATAAAAGCAACCCACCCACGAATACAGCTGAATTCAAAGATGTTTTAACAAGTGATTGAATTATATGTTTAACGCAAAATGTAAAGATATATACTTAGTCAGTTAACTTGAAGTACAAGACGTACGCTCCTCTTTAAAATTAAAGAACCAGGTGCAAAATGCCTAATGTCAAAACATTTTTATAATGGTGTTTGGATTTTTTTCTTCTTCTTTTTTTCCTGTATCAGGTACACGACCATCAAAATTCATTTTAATATGAGAAAACATTTTTACAGCAAAGATCTTGAGTACTATTACATTGCAGATATTTAGATATTTACATATGGTTACTATCGAGAGCTTCAGTCGTACACTGTAGGGGTATGTAATCGGACAATTAAACATTCTTAAAAAGGTTTTATCAACATATGAATAAAAATAATATGGCTGTCTATAATTTTAAGGTGCCTTAATTGTACTGATGTAATGCAACTATACTTGCTTATGGTGCAATGCAAATACGACCATTATACTTATGAGTCCTAAAGCTCAAAGTAATAAACGAATTGAAATTGAAAAGTAAAGACAATAGACAAGTGTGATTTACAATATAGTATGGTCACAACAGAGTGAAATAAGTGTGCTTCTTTCAAAATTTCATCGATAGAAACTAATGCGGCGCCATAAAACTACTCCGTCATAAGGACTAGAAGCACTCATTACGTGTTAGTGACAATTTAATAGATCACATTAGTAGCAGGAACTAGGTCTTATCTAAAGGTTTGTATCATTATATTGACATATTATTAAAGTATTAACATGACATCATTTAACCTGACTATGATAAAATAACCAGTAGAAATACGAAAAAAGGAAGCACCTGTCTGAAACATTTATATGATGTTACACAATACCAGTGCTACTAAAGGGTAGATAGTAGCAATACTTTATTTTAACTTGTTATTGAAGTTATGACACATACTTATCATACAAGTTACAATACACAATGTTTACCATGCTACAGCGTATCATGGAATATAATAAACAGAACTGTCTTGGATAACATTATATGTTGAAAGAATCATTTCAATATTGATATAAAAATTCCTCATATTTAAACCTATCTTAAACCTATCTTATCCAATGTCGATTTAATTGTTTATTAATGTTCGAACGCTGCATTCGCATACTGGAATTTGATTTCCTCGCTGTAATAGTGATTGAGTGGTTTAAATCCGACATTTGATTCTAAAGAAGCAAATACACTATCAACTGTTTCAATGGGCGTTGTACTGAGCTGGCATTTACTGGTGTTAAGTGATCCTGCGCTGAATCCAGGGACACATTTAACTGTTTCAGAACTTGCCCCTTGGAATACTGTGTATTCCTGACCATAACATGAACCAGGAGATAAGGTAAGATGACGGTCATCGGTATCTGGGCTTTGAATGTTCGGAAATTGTGAATTTATTTTACTAGGTTGCATTTCTAAGCTTAGTGTTCGCATTTTATTTTTATTACTTTGGCCAGATAAGTGTATATCGTTTGTTTCAGATATTGACGACCGTCTACCAATGCGATCTGTAACTGAAAAGTTCCTGTCACTTCGTCTAGGAAAAGGGTTCCGGGTAACGGTTATAGGAGCGTGGTTAGCTTCATATAACCCGTCATCTTTTTCATTTGAACAGGTATTTTGATGATCCTGGCTTGTTGTGAATATTTCCAGATCATGTCTACTGCTTACACCAATTGAGATGCCTTGTGATATTGTCTTATGTACAAGTTTTTGCACTGAGGAGGCCGCTTCCTCTGACTGCTGTCTGTCATAGCCACGTAATCTTTCTCTTCCCGCCTCTATCATTATTCGTTTCAGTTGATCATGACGACTTTCTTTCTTGTTGAGAAATGTGTAGAATATTGGATGCAGAACTGTTGAAATCATCCCAAGTGACAGGAGACACATTTTGGTCATTTCTAATGGCAGTGTATTGTGCATCCATATCTGTAAAACAGCGATGAGAATATAAGGCCCCCACGAAAGGAAAAACGTACAAACGATCGCTAGCGAGAGCCATATCGTTTTCCGCTCTTGTAGTTTAAACACGAGTCTTACCCCACTCGGCCTATCACTCTCGGTCATCATAGCATTGACTTTCCTTGCCTTTATTCGCCTTTTGGCAATTCTGTAGATTTTTATATAACATATCGTTGTTGTAATGGTAGAAACCGAAGCTAGGCTGACGAAATACACCTCGTAGATGTAAATAGGACTTGTGTTCAATAG
>NW_018483888.1:0-2657 GCF_002113885.1 Mizuhopecten yessoensis
CATGGTACAGTGTAACTATAGGACACATCATTGTACAGTGTAACTTAAAACAACACTATAATCAACCAAGGCAGTTACATATTATAATAGAAATATTTGACATATGCTTTAACCTTGTCATACCAGTGTTCATTTGTTGACAGGAATTATTGTTTGTCACATGTGGAGGCCTTCATTTCTGCTTGTTAACTGTCCAAAAAAAACATTTTTTTACTACTTTTTTTTCATAGCACACAATTTTGTTGCTATGTTAGGACATCTACGCTTGCGCATTGAAATTAACCTGCACCAAGAAAGATATAGCTCCAATTAACTAATGATGTTTATAACAGAAATTGGTAAATAAATTCAAGGGGAAATTTTTACTTTTGATGAGGCCAAAAATGACCCTTTTAATTAACTCCCCAATTCCTTTATCACATATATGACGGCATCATTGCAATAACTGTTACCAGCATATTTGCATGTTAACACTAAAACAGTGACAAACAACTGCCTGGTTTGTCGATAGGTCTATAAAACACAGTATAACAAAGCTGTATCTTTGTCTTGACTAGTATTGACTAAATACATATATATATATGACATCAATATATATTATTACTTCCTGACAGAGGTCAAACCTTTAAATTTCCAGCTGATCAACCAAGCTATTAGAACTGTTACCTTATGATTAAATATAAAATGAAAGTCATGATCACTGCCTGCCTCAGAGCAGGTCAACAAGTTTAACACCATGGGGAAGGTGACAATATTTCAGATTGTACGTACAGTATTTCAAAATACCCTGTTTAACGAGTCAATACAAAATAACCTATATGAACTCATGCTGTTGACAATGGACCTGATTGGCAGAGTTTATATGATGTGTGTTGAACCCTTCCCTCATACAATAGTGCTAGGCAAAACATCCTACATCCAAACACCCAGCCTGATGACCTTTAAACAGGCTTGACTGTACGTTCATCCACTTAACCAGCCTATTCAGGACCGTTATCATGTCAGTCATACAGATGATACGCTGTACTTATATTCTCACAAATCCAAAACCGAAATGAAATTAAAATTCTGGTTACACCCATATTGGGTGATGTCAGCATAAAGAATTATTACATATCTAGCCTTGTGCTAACTGTTTTTATGTCAAACACTAGAATATTACACAATAATAATTACACAAGATCCTGATCAGGTGATTGGTTGCTGAACACCATGTACATATCTCCGAATGCTGTGTTACAGGGGTGATCATAAAACAAACATTGAACATAAAATCAATAAACATTCAATCCATAATATCCCTAATGCATAGAAATTGTGAAATAATATTAATCAGCTGCCTATAGATCTGTTTCATATTTTTCTTTAGATGAGATCAATATTCTTCGGCAATATATATGTGATTAAATTGAATCCTTTATCATCCCAGGATTTGCCCTATATCCTAAATATTGGGTAAAGTCAACCATTATTAATGTCATTGGAACAGATATCACGAACAGAGTCCAATAATAGCACGACAATACATGAAACACTACTTAATGCTGTCACACAAAAGGTAAACCTACCTGTACAAATGAACAGGGCTAGACTTCCCTATCTTGTAGGCTGGCTCCATTTCTGGTCAGTTAGCACAAAAGTCAGGTGTTGTGAAAATTTCTATCAGCAAATTGTCTTTCTAATGAACACAAGCATGGCAAAATCCATTGTAACGTGTTTCAGGAAGTAGAATGTAACAGTGGGTCAGCCATGTTGTAAATTGTGACGCCAAACGGTTGTCAACCTAGTATTCCGTGTATAGACAAGGGAAAATTACCAACTAAATCCTACCGTTACACAATACAAGGGAAGATATGTCCACGTCAGATGACCGTTGTCCTCTGTTACGCATGGTCAGTTCTTCAGACACTAGAGCTGACCATTGTTAAATCTACCAGGTGGAATTTCCTTACACCAAATATATAGCTTTATAGTCAAACATGTATACACACACACACACACTCGGCAGGCAGATCAGAGCGTGTGCACTCAAACACATTATACCATGACTGAGGGGGTTTGTCTAAGCGTTAAAAGCAGTAGATCAATACAGGCGGGTCAGCTGATCAACCCAGGTAAAATTTCCAGGTAGATGTTCAGGTGTTGATCACCGGTCCACAGGTATCCTGAGGTGTACCCTGCCGTACTGAGGACACTGGGAGGGTGGTGAACTTAATCAGGTGAGATAAACTGAGTGTTAATCTACTTCTTCACACATGTAATGTTGACAAAATTACTGTCACGCACAGCAGCAGTTACTTCAGCGTCACATTTGTTCAACAATCACCGTAAAATTTCCGTGACTAAAATCATTGACATTTCATTACTAATGTTTATCTTAGGTATAAATTACTATTTTATCGACCATTTTCATCATAATGCATTTCAAATATGTATTATTCATGATCAGTTTATTATTTCCAGGGTACTTCACTGGTAAGTATCAATAAATCCTGTTGATTATGAAGACATATAATGCAAAATACCAGTTGTAGTAAAAACAAGCAAATTCCTTGAAATTATATCCACCCCCCTTGCAAGGACATGTCATGGCAGTTACACCCCCACCCTCTCCCCCTTGCAAGGACATATCATGGCAGTTACACCCCCACCCCCTT
>NW_018483889.1:0-2659 GCF_002113885.1 Mizuhopecten yessoensis
GCTCACAAGAGCAGATAACTCTGCAATACGAAAAGACGGAATTCATAAGTCACCTTTCTCTCCCCTTTCTACCACCAAACGATTCTGTGCTACATCTCCATGCCATCTGGTTATACACCGTTGAGCCAGCTTGGTCCAAGCATGCTCTAGATCTAACACTTCAATTATCTCTCGCAAAATAACCTGTTTGTCCTTTGTCTCTCATGGTATACTCGTGTTATGTTCAGCGGCCATTACAGATTGACAATTGTTTTTTTCCCTTTTAATGCTAGTAAATAACATTTTGCTTAAAACAGTTGTCAAGTTCAAAAGATGTCTACCCATCTGCCTCCTTAGAATTTGAACTAGCACACACGCCTTCACATAGTAAATAATTTGACAAAAATAAAACATCAAAAATGATGCCCTCATATCCTCATAATTATTGTAGTATTCTGTTAAAGGTTATGAAAGATTACAGAAATCAAACTCGTTCATGAACTTTTGTCGATGAGAAAAAAGACATCTCCAATTGACATAAAGGATTCAAAATAATGACCTTGAATATGCATGATGTTTGTTCCGAAGGTCATTTTTCTTTATGTTTAAATGAAAGAAGATTTTTTGCTGTGATTCTACATATATATTATGTACGAAGAACAAAAACGAAAACACATAATGTACGACTTACAACGATACCATATTTAATTGCATCACAATGGATATCACCTACTTGGTCCCAGTGATATATCTATGCTTCTAGCATACCTACTCAATACGTAACAGGTACATATGTACTCCCGTATTTGCTGCGACATACAATTAACCAAAACAGAATATTGGATTAAGTAGTTTCTTCTGATTTTGAATTTTTCATAATTAAGAAGTCTTACGCCCCATCCTTTCGTTTAAACATGAGTTTAGACCCTTTTGGATTCCTAGCATCATCGATAAAACCTTCGGGAACGAACCAGCTGTGTGGTGCAGTGTACTTTATCTTGGCATATTGTTTCCTTTGCCAATTGCAATCAACTCTGTGTGTATTTTGTTTGATATTTTTGTATAAGCATACGTTTACTTGAAAAAAGCCACGCATAAACCGTTCAGTAAAAAATAACATTTTCAGAGGAAGAGTTGTTAAGTAGATTATTAACTCGTGGAAATGTATGTGTATTACCGTAACTAAGCGAACTTATCATAAATATCAATTGTTGGCTTCGCTGTAACCTGTGGTCTGGCCGAAAATTGACCTGTGTCATCTCGCATGCGGCGCATTTCGAATTAGCGGTTGAGCTTTTAAGGATTTTTTAAGAATACAAAAAGATAAACATCGTCCGAAGAGTAAGATTTCCCTAAGATGATGCCACTAAATCCGAAATCCAAATCTCGAAGTTATTGCGCCGCCGTTTCTTTGTTAAAGCCATACACCAGATCATGAATCATGTCAGATAACTGTATATAGGTTTAAAGGCACTGATTGTGAACAGTTACCGAGACAAGACTTATCTGCTGTAAAGCCTTTCAACCAAAACAGCAAATATAGGAACTATCAGAATAGGCCAGTGGTCTTGGGAAAGACGCACATGCGGAATTATCAAATCTGCATCCATACACAGGCGGTAGAACAAATCACCCACATGTAATAAACAACCTGTGTCTTGCACGGCTTGAATCTATACAACTATTGATTAATAGAGGGTTTTAAATTCACAATCATCAAAATCAATTTACAAGACGGAAAAAGACAATAGATGGATACTTATTTTATATAAGATTCAATAGTATTTTTTAAAACAATATTGAATACTTATTGTATAGAATTTTACGACACCTGCAACAGTTTTGAAACAGAATTTAGAGGCCATAATATAACAGCATGGTGAACAATTCGTAGAAGTGCAAGGAACAAAATAGTCGTTATAGAACTTCTTTTGCCTGAAATAGTTGCATTTTGTTTTTACTGTTTTACCGTTTTTCCCCAGAACGATATATCATCAATACTTTGATTTGTTTTAAATTGAAATATCGTGTTACGCCCGAGGAAACTATAATACCGTGATATCGACATCGTAAATCGTTTGTAGTTAGTACATAGCACAGTTAAAAAAACACTCGCATACATTGACATGAAACGAAAACGAAAAATAGGGGGAAAAGTATGTTATTTTTTATCTCATTTTACTCTACTTACACCAAGTGAACATACAAAATATATGCTACATCTGAATCAGAGTTAAACAAAATGAACCACAACATCAATACAAATTAGTCAAACTATATTCAAGAGTGACTATATAATAATTAGAGGTGAAGTTCTTTTTGTTGTTTATGATCTGATTAATTTTTCATAACACTTCTGCAAGATTTGCTGTTCATTTTGAGAAATGATTATGAAATATATGGTGGTGTCGTGAACAGTTTTTAATTGCATTCTTACATTTTTGGACGTGGCACAAGGATCCTTAAACACTCTGAAAATCACTATGGAAGCAGGCATAAAGGCACATAATCGATTTACTGTGCGAGCTAACAATGTCAAGTATACATGCTACCAGCACACAGGTGCCAATACATCACAGAGGCGTATCCACTTCACCCTTAACCCTAATCCTAACCCTAACCCTAACAGCTCACGGGTGTCAATACATCACAGAGGCGTACCCACTTCACCCCTAACCCT
>NW_018483890.1:0-2659 GCF_002113885.1 Mizuhopecten yessoensis
TTTTTTTGAATGAGAAACAGATATCTAGCAATAATTACCTTGAGGAGTTGGTTGAGTTCAGGTGACATGTGTGGTAGACTGGGAAGTTTTCCCTCACGAATACTGTGCCACTGTGGGCCATTGCGGGGTAGGTTGTGTCCACCACCTGCCTCGTACATGGTCAGACCCAGAGAAAACACATCACATTTTGACAGGTGGTCAAAGTTTTCACTGAGGATTTCTTTTGGGAGGTAATGGCAGTCTCCATCCTCCACTGTGGGGTTGGTCACGGACGTCACATGGCCTAAGTCACCTGTAATACATAATGTATATACAATTATAGTCTACCCTGGAGTTGTGAATCAAATGCTCACATTTGTGAAAATTTAAAATTCATTCATTTTACATAGCATTACGCACATCTTTTCAGAATTTGATAGGAAATAACTCGCTATAAGATAGATAGATAAAATTCCGCAAGTTTAGGGCACCTAAATAGTCGCATATAATTTTGTTTTAGAAAAATATGTTTAACACATGTAATATCCTATTATGTATTTTAAGTCATTCACCCCAGAAATTTCATAATGTACTATTCCAGCCTTGATATTGGAAGAGTTCAAATGTGACTTCAGGGGTTAATGTCAAGAGTTAAAGTTGAGATGAACATACCAATTTTGTATATGATTGCCTCCTCCTCCTCTTCGTCCTCCTCTCCACATGACTCCATGCCACTCTCAGGGGACTGTAGGAACTTTGGGTTTCTGTGGATGAAGATGTTGCCAGGCTTTATGTCCAGATGCACCAGGTTCTGGGAGTGAATGTACTTGAGGCCTAGGACAGCCTGGTACATAATGGTCTTCAGTTCAGACTCGCTCATCACTCTTCCTGTCCGCTTATCTTCTTCCACCACCTCTGCCAGACTGCCACCTAGAACAAGAATATTGTGAATGTCATTAAATTGGAACTACTCTAGCTTTATCATATTGCCCGTTTGATATGTGTTTCAGTCAATTAAGAATGGGTCATTCTTCCATATAGTTTTCAAGACATACAGTAAATACACTACTTAATTTAACAAGTGAACTTCATCAAAAATCTCCCTGATATGGGATGTCTGAACAAGATGTTATTAAATGAACAATTTAACATATATTGCAAAACAGGTCAAATATTTCATTTTCAATTCATGGACAAGAACATTTTGAGATTTTTTGCCAGTATTTCTCCACAATTTAGAACAAAGTCCTAAATATTTTTTGTAGTGACTCTTATAATTTTCTTATAAAAATCAAAGCAAAAAGATGCAGGTGATCCAAAATATCTAAAAAGGTGTTCTTTTACATTTTGTTCATTCATCCCTGAAATTTCATTATGAACTATTAAAACCTTTGAACTGGAAATTCAAATGTGTTTTCTGGGATAAATGAGTTAATAGTATAATTCTCAGAACTTTATCCATTTTGTGAACACTGAATATAACTTCATAGATCTGAACTGATTTGCTCATTACTCACCATTACAGTACTCGTTTTGTATGTACATGTGGTCCTCTTCTGCCCAAGCTGAGTAGTACCGCACAACATGCTGATGTTTCCCCAATACCGCATGGGCGTACACCTCGTTCATTGCATTCCTCCTGTACATAAAACAAAGCATTCTTTAGAACATAAAATTCTTTCTTGTCTTGATTTTTTAAACCTTGCAGAGTACATCTAGCAAGTCTGGAAAAGTTTACAGGAACCAACAAATATGACAGGTTTAGAACTGGAGAAATCTGAGTATGATTTTAATGAAAATGGTAAATTGGAAATCGAACGACTTGTCTGCAAAAACATAAGCAAAACACGAGATAATTGAACGTTTTCTTTTCGTATACTTGTGTAACCAATTTACAAGTTAACAGTTATCCATCAATCCTTGATGATTTTGTTGACATTTGTCATGTGCCTTCATTTCATGGCAGTTAAGTTAGAACTTACTCGTATACACTTCCAGCGACAGGCATCTTAGACTTCTTGATGGCATAAGTACAGCCGTCCAGTCGATGAACGCATTTGTAGACACTGCCGAACTCTCCATCACCAAGCTTACACACTTCATGGAACTCCTCATTGTACCGGGACGTGTTTATCTCATGTAATGCAATTTTCTGTTGAGAGAGGAAAGTTGTTTAGTATGTTTTCAATATTAAACTGGTATAAATATCTAAATCTGTATAGTTTTTCAGTTAAATTTCTATGATGGTTCTTTCTGTTTTCGAATATATTTTAACCGGGCCGAAAGACACTCAAAGATATTTTTACATGAACTTGAATTATAATGTTTTCGTTCAATAATTTGACAATATTGAAAGAATATTATTGATATGTCACTTCTCAGATTGCTGTTACCTAAATCTCTGCTTCATTCATAAGGGATAACTTACTTTTGTTGAGGGCATGTCAACTTCAATTTCATCTTCTGTCGAGTCATCCAATATACTTCTGAAAAATAAACCATATTACATTTATATACAATCACTCAACAACTTTCATAGCACCACATGTACAGGGAAACTATTAAGCACAGGAAGCAGGTCAAAATGACAGGTTCAGCTCTGATTTTGAACTGTTCAAATCAATGTTTTCTTATATATATCGTGTATGAAATTTTACAAAAGTTAGCAGATTAAAATGTC
>NW_018483891.1:0-2660 GCF_002113885.1 Mizuhopecten yessoensis
CTTCAATCATAATGATATCTGGATACCAACACAGAATGCTAATTAGGAACTTTCAAATCTGACTTTTCTACAGAATAGAAATAGAAGATATTTTTTAGTCAGTCTGAACAATTTAACAAATCTAAATTCAGTTAATGCTGATAATGAACTTTCAAATCTGAATTTTCTAGAGAATGTGAGTAGAAGACATTTTTATTCAGCCTTCTCAATTCAACATATCTGAATTCAAATAACCACCCAGTAATAAATGGTACATTATAAATTTGGGTGATACATTTTGAGTGTTTTATTTGAAAAAGTTGAAGCCAGATCGGTTGATGGCAGTCTGCGAGTGCCACACAGGTCCAGGTGAGCTAAATATTTTTAAGAAAAGTGTACTTAAGTATCATTTATCTATATATTTAAGTACTTTTACGTTAACGTTACAGATTAAAGGTATTTAGTTCTCTGATTTATTACGTAACCGTTTTACAGCTACAACAGAATGTCATTAGGGACTTTGGTATGACGACCCATTCTCCGTCATTACATAATTTAGCATTTAATCTGTCAAAGTGTGACAACTGAATTGATCACTAATTACATAACACTGTATTTAATCTGTTGAAGTCGGACAATGAGACCTAGCTATAATCACTCATCACATTGAACAGCGGTCAATCTTTCAATGTCAGCCAATCAAATCTTACCTTGCACATGGAACTACTTTTTTCTGCCTGCTGACCGTCGATTGCATGGTCCGAGCTGACCACACCTTCGAGGAAGACCTGGACAAATGGAGTCCAGACCGATTTCGGAACATATTGGTTAGTCTAAAGAGTCACAAACTCACATAAATGTTGGATCTGTATAAATCTCCAACAGTACATGGTAGGGTGAATCAATGTAATTATTTCGCTCAGTAGCGTCGATGAAGTCTCAGCAATTTAAAAGAAAGCTCCATGGCGAGAAAAACATTTTTTGCTTGGTACCATGGAATTCCTTCATTTGATCTCAACTACAGGAGTTCCATCATGGTGAGCAAGATGTTTTACATTCACCAGTACATTCTGTCACTGATAATCCCTTCTCTAAACATTGATTTTACACGTTATAATCCACAATACAACACTTCTCGGCAAATCCAAATTCATTGATTACAAACTTCTTAGAGTATAGATTTTTTCGAAATCCTGCGAGCTACTCCAAACATCTTAGTCACAGGCGTGCTTGTTTAATGTGTGTCCTAGTCTCCAGTGTGTTTTACATCTGATGGTAATCATGGATCAATTTGATGCGATCACATAACACGGGACCTCAGGTTTTTAGTAACACTATCTCTGTTCACACAGACAGAAGTATACAGCAGGTACGTATATATATACATAGACACGAACATATCCACCCTACTACCCTTATACAAATATACCTACACGTTATACACAGATATTGTTAGACCCTTTCACAGCCTATATACATATAATACTTATTAAAAAAAGACTACAGCGGTTTACCTATGTACCTTAACAGAAAAAGTTACCTTTTCTTTACATGTAATTCTATCTTAGTCGTAACAATTACCTTTGAAATTATTTACTAGTAATCTTTAAGAGTATATAACCCTATGGGGCAATGTGTATAAACATACACTTGAATAAAAGTCAATTCAGAAAATTCAATATACATTGTGAACAAGTCAGAAAAATAAATATTTGACCGTACAACAACACCATGATTAAAACACGTGGCCGATTAGACATGCAGTAATAACTAGCTTACATAGAAATAATAAACATACATCCCATAATATCCTCTTCCTGCTACGAAGACTCGAGCCTTAATCGAAAGAATACCCCGGTCTGTTTATTATTAGTGACTTTGAAGAACTTAATAACATGACCAAAAAAATAATATATTTTTATAATTATTTTTACCTTTTTGTGAAAGACCATTTTGTTTTCTCAATTTATTTTGAACATTTAAAGATAATAAAAATATCTTTATGATTTTTGCATAACTTTATAACACGACAAAAAGATTTAAAAATGATTTTTACCCCTTTATCAAAAGAACAGTTTGTTTTACTTATTTTGAACTTTTAAAGATGATAAAAATATTTTTGATCATTTTTAATCCTTCATGAAAGAATTCTTCTATTTTCTCAACTTTAACCAATGACAAACAGATTTTTATTATTTTACACTGAATGAAAGAACTCTTTTGTTTTCCAAACTAATTTGCTTAAAACATGTCCTCCCTGTATAAACACCTTGTTATTTTTTCCCTCTTATCTTGACTAGAGATAGCATGTTCGATTGATCAGGAAACTCATGCATTAGTCTTTTTTATTTATGGCTACACACGAAAGTGCATATATTTCAGTAATTGATGGATTTATTATTCATAAAATCAATAGGCTCTTTTGCTTACTGTTTTACGAAATAAAAAAATAAAACATTCTTTATATGAATGATGACTACATAATAAATCTATCGGTCGATCACTTAAAAGCACTTTAACTAAAAACACACAAATAAAAAATTACACAATTTACATTACAATCAGTTTGCTGCGCCCGATATGAATTTACTTTGAACAACATTAGAGCACAATAGTTCATCTTACTCAATGGGCAGTTTAACTCATTCACCCCTGAAGACACATTTGAACACTTCCAATTC
>NW_018483892.1:0-2661 GCF_002113885.1 Mizuhopecten yessoensis
AAAAAAAATCATTATGCTTCAACTGGATTCATGAAAACTCTGGCAGCTACAAGGCTACTGTCATCCATAGGGATTGGTAGATCACGTATAATCATCTCAAGAAATTCCAGGAAATGAAGCACCAATTTCAATTTTTTCGATGATAAACTCAAAGAAACTATTTCACTGTAGTACTAAAATTATCAAAGCTAGGAGTTGTCCATTTCAAAGTTTCAAAACCATACCTTCTGTATTTTCCCAGCTCCAATCACCATACATTCTCCTCTTGTTTATGCTTTATCATTAAAGTTAGGAGTTGTCTGGTTCCACGCTCTAAGCAACATCTTTTTCGTCTTTTCATGAATGATATTTCAAATATTCTTAAGATTTTTCGGATCTGATTTCACGTTTTCTGTAATACAAATATGTTATTAAAAATCTAAATTTACTGGGTCCGCGTATATCCCGCTGATTTTGTCAGCATGACAATATTGTGATCTTCAACATCATTACTGACTATTTTTAAATTCAAAATGGGTAAAATGAGCATTATTTTAGATGATTTGTTGTTTTATTTTTATATTAACTTAAATTATTTTAGAAGTATGAACAAGTTTTTCCAACTTAAAGTAAACTTGAACTGAAAATACAATTGTTAGGATTGTCTCAAAGTGGGACGGAGAAGAAGTTTGTTCATATTAAATTTCGGGTTATTGTCACCTTTTGTGAAATCAAAAATGAAAAAGACATCAGTTGACCTAATTATAGGGGGATTTTTCCAATAGATGGGTCTTATTTACCAGTAAACTACTAAATATACGCTGAAAAATATGTCTGGGCTGTCATTATCATAATTAGAGACAAATTATTTGTGTTTTATAAAGTTACTGGTCGATATATATCCCTCATTCACTGGAGATCAACTAGATTTTCTTACAAAAATGTTTGGTCGTGTTTATGACTACGGTCAATGTCAATGCTGAGGCGTTGAGTCATAGCTAGCAACCGACAATGGTATAGAGTTTGTTTTCACTCGTGTTTCCGCTAATGATGTAATAAAAACTTAAAGTCATGGTAACCGTCAATGGTATATAGTGAACTTCAAATCATGGTAACCGTCAATGGTATAGTGAACTTCAAGTCATAGTAACCGTCAATGGTATATAGTGAACTTCAAATGATAGTAACCGTCAATGGAATAGTGAACTTTAAGTCATGGTAACCGACAATGGTATTGTGAACGTTAAGTCATGGTAACCGTCAATGGTATAGTGAACGTTAAGTCATGGTAACCGTCAATGGTATAGTGGACTTTAGGTCATGGTAACCGTCAATGGTATAGTGAACTTTAGGTCATAGTAGGTGTAAATGGTATAGTGAACTTTAAGTCATGTTAACCGGCAATGGTATAGTATTGTTTTATCCGTGTGTATTGTAAAAGATATAATGGAACTTCAAGTCATGTTTACCGTCAATGAAAATTTTGTAAATATATGTCGACAAACCACCACGATGTCGATAACAACAAGGACATTCCATTCATAACTTAACAGGAAGTATACTATTGCTGTTGTTTTATTTTATATTTATTTTTCTCAAACGGGAAATCGAGCAAATCTCAAAAACAAGTTCAAATACTTTGAAACCACTCCTTAACTCAGAACGTCTGTTATATTGTTTTTGTTTGACCATTGGGAGCAGTATAAGCACGGGTTTACATACAGATGTTACGTGTTTGTTTGTGAGAATGTTGTATATACTGCGCTAATACGATTATACCCGTCGTGCTGCCTTTGCCAACACAATATGTACATGTAAATAAGTATGTGACACGGCCCCACGTACATGTACATATTGCAACGAATTCATTAAACTTCAAAGGGTTAACTCTAGTTAAGAATTCAAGACACGTCATCGTCTGGGAACGTAAACAATTTTCAAACAGGTTCTCTTAATTTTCTCGCATCTCCTATGTTCCTATAATTTTTGGAGGATTTCCTTTCAAATATTTCTTTTGTTAATATTCGGCCCTGGTTTCATCACATTCGAGTTCCCAGTGGATGACACTTTGGATGGCTGCCGGTGGACAGTTTTGACCTAGATTGTACTCGGCACCCAGTAGCATTGGTTTTACGGACTACACTAAACTGATACTGGCTCATGAGGAGCCAAGATTTATAGTCATGTTTTAGGAAGAATAAGTACATGTACACAAGAGTTAAACATTTCAAAATGAAACAGGAAACTGTAAACCCTGCCGTCTACTTACTACTGACAGGACTTTCAGTAGTTCAATCACTGAAAAAAATAGAATATGCGACCAGAAGCGTTCAAACCCTGAATGGTAAGGCCACCAATGTCAATGTCATTAAATTATTTCTTTTGTTAGAAATATGTTGGTGAAACAAAAGAACAATTGCGACTGCAAGGAATTTGCGAAATCCGGGATATGGTCATACAAATTTAGTATCTTTGTTCACAACTCAGAGGAGACGTTATAGTAGCTATGGATATGGACATTATACCAGTCTTATTGAACACAAAACTCCAGACAATGACCAAAACGGAAGTATTGACTTCCACTCACTATTATAATAATCAAGTAGATAGTATCTCCCTGATCTTTAAACAGTACAATCCTAGGAATCTTAATGTAATACTTTGTCAAATCAGGCACAAAGC
>NW_018483893.1:0-2663 GCF_002113885.1 Mizuhopecten yessoensis
CAACATAACAAAAAATGCGTCGAGAAAATATGCAGAGTTAGCTCTAGTTAAAGTAAATATACTAGACTGGAAAAAATCACCGTCGCTAAAGTAGGAGGACGACCCGAGATAATTACACACATTTGGTATTGGAATATATACTGTATTTACAAACCAAAATGACAACGTCCAGCAACCTACCAACTGTCAAGGCGTTGTACCGTTGTACAGTAAGGTATTGCTGCTGCACTTTGGATAATACCATGTATCATTTCTCAAACTGAGGAGAATTCTTCAAGTTTTTCTATTTGAAAGCATTGTTTAATATAAGGTGTTCCTCAACTCCAGCGATGCTTCCCTAAGAAAAAAACTTAAGGAATTCCTTAAAATTCGGCAATTCTTCGTGAAACTAGTATGAAACAATGTTCATCACCAATATAGCCGACACGAAGAATTGCCGAACCAAAAAACCCGGTATTTCCGTAGGAGATATATTTATGCTTGTCATATTGTGTGATACATGTATATATTAATGGTATAGAAATAGTTTATAACAGGTTAGCACTGTCGATAACCTCAACAGCCAATAACCATGCAAGGAGAGATGCCGAATGTTGTGCAGATTAAGAAAAAAATGTATTATTCCCACCTACGGCAAGTCGTACTCTGATCTGACTGAACAATATGAAATGAAAACAAAAAAATCTGAACCGGTTCATTTATCTGATGCATGTAATTCAAAGACATCCGCTAAGAAGCAACACGTTTCCTTGTTCTCATCGTTAAGGCAAGCAAGGCAACAGGCTACCGAAATGTCAACTAAACTACAATTCGAACAAAAAATCGATAGAACTTGGGCAGAATATGAACAAGGGAAAGATTTACTTCCAAATTCTTGTAAAAGTACAAGGCGAATAAGACCAGGTGTTCCGGAAGGTAATTTGATTATCCGGGTGCAATCGTAAAAAAAAAGGAAGATAAAACCTCTCCCAGGATGATTTTTAAATGGGTAATAGTTAATCGAATTCACCAATCAATGAGTAGCATCTCATGTAGCGGGAATCATCGTTATCATCGATCTCAGCACGGTCTTATCTTAGACAAAAGACATGAGTCTCTTTGGAACCAAATTAATATTTTATGCTGTGCCATTCATTAAAAACTATTGTAGGGTAATAGAACATGTGAGACATTTCGTCTCTGACAGTGTAGAGCGACCTCTTTATTGCAATCCAGTCATCTAACTAGCTGTTAGATAAAGCTGTAATGTTCGATTTCTGATTCTGATATTGCTGTTAACTCAGCACTATGACAGTGGGAGAATCCAGCAAAGCATCCAGCGTAAGGACGGTAACGCATTACCCTTACAACCGTTTCAACCGTTATTTGTTACCATGATTTGGTAAACTTCGAACTTATACACCAACATACTGATGAATGGATATCATGAAATGCAAATTAATATCGATTCATCTTGTTAACATCGAATATTAAGCATAACTAGTAAGTTACACATGTATATGCATTCCTTGTCATTGTCAAGAATAATATCGGATAATCTAATACCTATATATAATGCTGAAACATACATATTACTTTATCTCCTTTTTAAAGATTCAGTCGATATGTGATGTTAGGACGCTACGCCTAAACTCAAAACATCCGTGATACATCCTACTAATATCGTAACTGATTTTAATTGTGAATAAAAATCTCATTTTTCTGTAAAAATCGCCAATCCGTAGAAAAAAATCCTTATTGTGGAGATTCAATAATATAGCTAGTGAGAAAAAGTTATGATACTGCAGCATGAACAACCTACATTGTAAACAAATTGGTAAGGACGGGTAAAAACAGCTAATTAATGCAAATACGGCTCTCTAAATAGCGTCTTTGTTCGTTGTTAATTTCGTTTTCTGTCGTTGTTAACAGTATACCAAGTCGTTCCCATAAGGAGCACTACTTTTCTGGTCCTTGACAATTTAACTCGTTATTATCCGAGACAGCTTTATGGGGTAAAATAGCTAAACAGCCTAACACATCTTCTATCAAGACTTACTTGTAAGGTTTTTTTAATTGCTAGCTATTTCTGTCTCAACATTATAAACCAAGGGCAACTCGAGGACGCTAGACCTCGTTTGGAACATCAGACATTTTCTCTGATGTATTGAACATACGACATTTTTGTCTGGTGTATTTATTGAACATCAGACATTTTTGTCAGGGGTATTGAACATCCGATATTTTTGTCTGGGGTAGTGAACATACGACATTTTTGTCCGGGGTAGTGAACATACGACATGTTTGTCTGGGGTAGTGAATAAACGACATTTTCTCTAATTTATTGCAATTTGTGGCAATCACATAGTCATCTCTCTTCTTGTCAAAACACATCTAAATTATATTTCTACCTCTACAGAGATATATATAGCCAAAACGAAAACTCTTTCCCTAAGGTTACACATCAAATTACGTTTCCGAATTGATATCGTAGCCACATTATTTAGGAGTTAAAACAGAAGCCATTGTGAAATAGTTGGCTCTCCCTAAGGCATCATTCTCCAGTAAATACGATATCTAGACAGGTTTAACGGAGATGTTTGATCCAATGTAATTTATACTCTTCTAGCTGTATTGTATTCCGCGGTGTTTGAAATGTATGTAACGGTTATAATACGGCTGGG
>NW_018483894.1:0-2664 GCF_002113885.1 Mizuhopecten yessoensis
CCGAGCCGCAATCTGTCGGGAAAAGTTTGGATAAAATTGAAGTAACTTAATTCTATAATTACTAAAAGTATATTGTCTTGAACAGATTTAAATTCATTTATTTATATTCAGGTCAAGTATAAGCGTGCGAAGCTTTTTCCTGGCGGCTACACTCACCAGAAGCAGGTTTGAGGCCATGTTTACTTATTAGTTAGTATGCATACGAGAATTTACGAATGTCAAGAAAACAGAATCTAAAGCTTCGCAGTTCATTGAATTAGTTTCAAGACCAACTCAATGCATCACCCCATAAAACCGACCAAAGAAGGAATCAATCCTTAAATGAAATATTATCTTATCTAACATATTATGTTTCATACATCTCAAATAAGCCTTGAACTCTAGTCATTATTAAATCTTCTGCATTTGCATATTAAAGGTTATGACGTCATTCAAACTTTTCAAATTATGAGATTATTGATGAAAAAGCGAATATTTTAGATTAAACTATCATAACTTTTTTTTAACGTTTTTAACATTGTTCATTTACGTTGTAACATGTAAACAGAATGTTGTTGTTATCTCCAACATTATTGGATTAGGTTGATGAATAATTAAAGACTGTGTTTTAGGAGAGTCAGTTTAATCTCATTTGTGCAAAGTTTGAAACACAAATTAAGGTGTTTTTTTGTCAACGGGGCATTTTAGCCAAATGTCAAAAGGCAGCTAGTGCTCTGCTAGCTAACGTCCACTAAATTGGTTTATTATTGTTTTAAAGCCTGTAATAGAACAAAGGACAACTAGGCTCATAAATTATTTCATTAGTTTCTTGAAACTTGTAACCTTAGTAAAGTGTGTAACGAGACATAAGCAAAATTACTTATTTGTCAAATAATTAGACTTCTTAAGGTAATAAATATTGAGAGAAAATATGTTTATCATTTTACATTAAAAGACATTACCCGCTTGGTAAATTTTCACGAAAATTGCAGAATTCTTGCAACGCTAAGTACAGCTCAAACAAACAGGTTCCCATAATAAGGCTTGAACCTCTCGCCGACGATTCTTCCGATCGGTTTTCAACTCTGCTCAGTGTTTGTTTTAGGTCTTTATTGAAATCCTCTCCGAGCTAAAATAAAAGACAAACACTATAATGTCAAGGATACCTTCTAAAGTAATTGGTTCCTTCAAACTGTTCATCAACACGCTCATATTGCTTTTCTTGCAATATGATTACCTCCTTACTCTACTAAAACAAAACTTAATATTCCACCTCCCGTTAAATTGAGAAATGATGTTTGTCATTTATATATACAAAGATAAATTATCTTTGACGAAATTGGTTTAAAATCGTTATTTGACTATCGATGGCCCTACCTTTCCGGAGGGTCAATTTTATCAAGATACAATATACCTTAAATTGAAATTTGTAGTTTTCTTTTAACATTGCTTTATTTCATAAGCCAGCACAATCGTAACAAATGGATGATGTCAAAAGAATAAGAAAACAAAGTAAAAGCTTTTATTAATTCCTGTTACCAAATTTTATCTGTTGTGCAGATATCCTAGAAAATATAAAATGAATGTCTCCTTGATGCAATCATTTACAATAATTACATGTTTAATGCCTAAATTCGTACGGAGTAAGTGGTTTTAATGAAAGACATTTTCAAATCAAAAGTACAATGTGAGTTATGTTGGTATGCAACAGGTTATTTTTAAATAACTTGTCCTCTTACACATAAAGAACGTTCCATTTTGATACTAAGGTTTGACTTATTTTTATTAATAAACATTATCAAACAGATAATGAGTGATTTATATCTTTCCATTGAATTACATAATTACAATCAATGTTTTAAAGAGGTGAAGCAGTTCAGAAAGCAAATAGTTGAGTTATTTACAGAAAATGTAAAAATAGTTGATATAACTCATGAATTCAGAAATAACAATTGATAGAACGCATTAGAGTGTTGTCGCCAATAAAGCTTTAAACATATTTAGCAAGCACAGAGAGACAATAAAATGTGAAAGATTATGCAAGTATATGTGCACGATTTTGGAGGTAAAAAAGTAGTAAATTTGTAGTAAACAATACTGATCGAAAGTGGAAGACGCTAATGGATTTAAATACATATATAATGAAGAAAATATCTATCTGTAGTACAATAATATATAGTTTAGTTAATATTCACAAATCTGCAAATGTAACCCGACAAGGGCTGAAAGAAGGAGGTTTCTGAAATGGCATAATATAGCAAAGCAGGAAGGTGAATAGAACCAGATCATCGGGCTATTCTAAATGCCATTTAGCTTATTTGTGTTATATTACTTTTGCAATTTCAATAATAATGAAATCAATAATATGTCTCATTTTTGATTATCATAATTCAATAACTTGAAAATAATTTGTCTAGTAACAGAAATCCGATATCATAAATACATCTGTAATTTCTGTTATATAAGCAATCTGCAAATAATACGCATTTCTAGCAGTATCGTCCCATTACCACACAATGGATATGCCATATGCTATGTGCTTTGAAAGTAATAAGCCTTCGCTAGTAACACAATGACGATGGTTAAGCTTCTTTTTTTAAATACAGTTAAAAGAAATTTCATAATTTTTGCTTAGGTATGTATATATATATACACTGTTGGAATTACTTCTTTGCCCCATATATA
>NW_018483895.1:0-2664 GCF_002113885.1 Mizuhopecten yessoensis
TGTCATTCAAATAGATCATAAGTACCATACAAAAACAGTTCAATGTTTAAAGATACAGATATTGACGCTGTCCGCGTGCTTTTCACTAACTCCAAATTCCAAACAAGTTTGATGTCAACCATCGATCCACGCAACGAAATTTGTGAAATTCGCAATTATAATAATCCTCAGGTGTCTGTCTCCAAGGTTCTGTTGAATCTTCTTTTATTTGACCATTTTATTTCATTGGAGGCATGCCATATATACCCTAGTAAGGTTAGGTACTCTCATACTCTATAGATAAAGCTGTTAACAAATAATAACAAAATCATACGGGGTTTTTTTGTTTTTATACACTGCTCTTTGATAACTCTCTATGAAAACAAAATAGATCGATGTCAACCATCGATCGATGCAGATGTTTGGGTGTTTTTTTTATATATTTATATTTCTTTAAACGTCATCTGATGTGGCATCATGTTTTAATTATCTTTATTATGACGCAAGCAAATATCAATCAATAACCCTGTTGTAAGAAACATGCTATACGACACGTTATGATACACCTATGTATAGCACGGGAAGTTAGGTGTGGGAGTTCAATCTTGATCATCGCCACAAAAACTGTTATTCCTACACGACGTATCGGTCTGAACTGACTCACCTGTGGTGTACGTGAGGTGCGTGTAGGTGTTACATTACACGCTCTCGGTGTGTGGTCAGGTGTTTCGTTCAAATGAGTGTACAATGAATAATATGTAAATGCAGCACCCGTGTGTCAGGATTATGTCATTCACGTTCATCCGATGTCTTAACAGTCCGACGTCTGTAGTGGTCAACTGATCTTAAGTTTGCTGTCTTAGCAGACATAGATAGATGACAAAGGTTTTAACAGGTAGATCATGTGATTACCAACCTCAGTCTTTATGTATTGTGTGTCAAATGTTCAGAAAGTATTATATATTTATTTTTATTTAATAATGCCTGGTCTAGCGAAAATATTGAACATGTTTGTTTTTGATTGGCGATGTGAACGATGCAAATACTTAAAGAGAAATCACCTTACTAAGTTGCTTTGGTTAGCTCTTGGCGTCACTCCTTAATAGCAGATTAGCTGAACTTGATAATAAATAAAATGAAATTACTGATGCTCTGTTTGGCTTTAGAAATATGTGTTTTACAGTCGTTGACAAGTCGTACAATGAAGAAGAATAAAATAGTGTACTGTTGTTTTACAGATAATAAAAAAAACATTTGATTTTTTTAAATCGCAAGACTTTAAAGTATAAACTCAGAAAAGAAGGAACTGACAGGAGCGTGCTAAAACACTGTACGATCATTGTAGCAATATGTAAAATATTATGTGATATATAACGATAAGTTGAAAAACTTCTTCACTTGTGAAAATTGTTGACTGCGAGTTGTAATTTTCAAAGGGCGATAGTATTTTTTTGTAGTATTACGTCTTAAACAAAAAAAAATGTATCTTTTGAAAAGGGGGTATAATGAGAGAAAATGCATTCGACACATTGACTTTAAAAGGAAAAATAATAGAGGTTTTCGATGAATACAGCTACATGTATCTAGGCGTTTTATCAATATATAACGGAACATTTTAAAAGGTAGAAAGGCGGCTCTTTGCTATTACTTATGTTTGTCGGAAGTACAGTTTTAATGTTGAAACATAGCTATCTGTTTTAGATAGTTTGTAAACAATATACTAAGGTATGGTTAGGAGACGTCGGGCTTCCGTTTAAAGCCCCCGATATTGAGACACTATACCTACGAGCTTCTGTAAACACTTACGTGGAAACAAACTGTATCGTATATTAAGAACTTGGACGATTCCCATTCCATTGTAGCTGTTGTAAGGAAATTTATGATATTTAAAAAATGGTTGAAATTGAGAGGTCAGAAAACTACATAGTACATACCTGCTACACGGATATGATAAAAACAATAAGGACAAATGGTTGATTAATGTGAAAGAAGAGTTATATAGATTAGGTTTACGATTTGTGTACGAATTGCGAACGATTTTGTATATGAAAGTAATAATTAGAGAGTTGTTGATATTTTTATGCAAGAATGCGAAGAAAAAATAAGAACATCTTCGAGAGGTACCCTCTACCAGTATCTATCTATAGAATAAGGAAATTGAAAAAAAAAATCGCCTGTCATTACATCACCTAAAATTGAAACAGGCAGGTATTTAAATATTGATCATAGTCAGAGGTTATGTGCTTAACACTTTGTGTCAATAAGAAGATATAGAAGACGAATTCCATTTTGTATGAAGTGTCATTTTTTGTTGTTAACTTTATCAATTTCTGAATACTCACATGTACATGAAACAGAATCTGAAAAAAAGCTTGTGAAGCTGATATACACTACGAGAAAATAGATGGATAGCATATCATAAAGGAACATATAATTTAACATGGAACAGGTTTATTTTGCTAATTAGATAACAGACAGATTTTTCTTAAAACACATAGATACATAACCATGCTGATTTAGTGATAGCATGTGTAACAATTACAGCTCACCAGTATATACAGGTCTTAGAGTTAAGATAATAAGTTAGAGCGCTGTATTTCATCCTGAGCCTCAATCTGATTGAAATCATCTGTTACATGACTCCGCCTGAGCATCTGAATGTGCCGCGGTCAGGGTCACGTTCAA
>NW_018483896.1:0-2664 GCF_002113885.1 Mizuhopecten yessoensis
TCTCTCTAGGTTAAGACGCCCAGGTTATAGTGTATTCGAAGACAAATATACTTTTCTCAAAATGATGTTGCGATGTAACGCCATAATACTAAATGACATTTTTAAATGAAAGAAAAAAGTTCAAAAGTTTAATGATGGGTTTGGTTTCACTACCCATTGATAACGATTTTGAATTACATTTATATGGGTTATATCTATAGTCTGTATTAATTTTCATAGTTAATATTGATACAGGCATTCCATAATATTTTCAATATTGATGTTTCTCCATCTTCAGTGAAGCTAGATGCATGATACAACCTAACGTCACTATTTCTTTTGCATTTAACGGTTGTCTAATTTCATTCGAGGCGAGAGGAGGAGCTTTAAGTGACGAGGATCAAATTTCGTTCATAGCTCCATAAACGCAATTTCTGCTGGTAATGCTCATAGATAAACTTGCAGCGAATTTTGAAATATAATGCTAATGATTTTATTAATTGGTCCTGTCATATTATAATACCTAAAACGTACATGCGACCACGTGAAATCAAGACCTCTACTTTCTGTTTTGTATCTGTTATATCTCCCGTAGGTGATTTCAGGGAGTACGTATTCAAATTCAAAGGAACGACTTTTACATATGGTTAGTCCTATGCTTTATGTTAAATTGCGGCTACGTAGACAAGTAGTACCCCTCATTACATTCTGATTTTATTTTGTCAGTTTCCTATCATCCATTTCATGATCAAGTTAACACGTCAAGGGTGTCAGTTTGAGTCTCTGTGACAGATCATAAAATAGACCATGACGTGACGTCATAATGAAACAAACACTGCCTGTCTAAAAAAAAAGATAAATATAACACTTTGTCAGTGCTTGGACTTGGCCGATTTAGATAAGGCGAAATATGTACTGTACGTAGCTCCATATATACCGAGATATTTAATAGTACCTCGACGCCAAATATTGGTGGTACTAAACAAGTCACGTGGATGTTTTGCATATTAACATTAATTACGAGTGAAATAATAACCACTGCATACATGTTCCCAGATGCCACGGTTCACTCTGGTTCCACTGACCAAACCACCACCCCAACTGACCAACTCGGGAAGCTGACCAAACGAATGGACGAGTTGGAAAGTTTGCGTTCGAAAGATGTAACACGCTTGCAGGAACTTTCAGAATTACGCGAAAATGAATAACCCGACTGAACCACCAAGTAGAAGATTTACGCGTGACAACAATGAAGAATCAACGAATACGGGAATTGGAGCGTCAATGTGACCGAGATGGAGAATCTGGTATTCCATGCTATCTATCCAATCCAGGCAATAACCGCGCTGTAATATCTGACCGCCTCATCACAAACGCCCGGCGTTTGCTACAGCACCAAAACCGGGGTATTTACCTGTACAAAGCCGGGAATTCACGTCTTCTCGTGGTCGATGTACGTATCTAACAATCAGTATATTTATACTGATTTACTACGCTATAGCGCAATCATTGGGTCTGCTGATACTGGCCAAGACACGGATTTCTCAACGTCAGGATCAGCAAATGTCGCTATACATCTGGACGTCGTGGATGGGGTGTGGGTTCGTGTAACCGCCCATAAGGATGGATCCGATATATATCCTTCGTTGTCAATGCTTACTGGCTTCCTCGTACATTAGCTAGTTGAATCAGTTGTTTATACTGAATACTGATTACCTCATGCTCATATTTTTATGCGGATTGAAGAACCTACACCTAGTAAGCCCATTTTAACTCTTTCTTTTTTTTATGAAGAATAGTTTTACCTGAATTTTACTGCTAACTTAACTCCTCCTGGTTTGAGAAAGTATGCTAGAATCAACCTTCCAGCCAAACAAAATTATTATTTAATTATTATTCATGAATAACTTAATATTCTAGAGACGGGGACCATTCAACGTTGTCAGCTTAGACTTGGCAAATAATCTTGACAGCATTGTTGATCTACAAAGAGAAGTTGTTCTGGTAAAGGATATGAAATTAGACACGCTACACTCTTACTGATGCACCAAATTCACATCTTCATTGACTTTTATTCATTATGGATTAGAGAACGTTGTTGCTGCGCCTACCAGGATTACCTCTCCATCATCAGAATCACTTGATGTCATGCTTACTATCAACTTTAAGTTCGTTAGTTATAGTACAATACACCTTGTCTGTGTAGTGATCACTGTCCTGCCAGCGCTTAGTTTCAAAACTAAAATAAAAAGAGAAATTGTATAAAAGACCTACCTTAACCTTGACCATTTTCGACGAAGCCTGAACTCTTGATCTACATGGGAAAATGGAAACTATAAATTTCTTTCTTACTGACCAGCTCATGACTGCAACATATTGCTCTAAGTAAGCAGTAACTAATAGGCCTATTCATAGATATTTTGTTTGTGTTTTACGTCCCATTAACAACTATGGTTATTTAAGGACGTACCAGATTTAGGCGGTGGAAGAAAGCCGGAGGTCCCAGAGAAAAACCACTAACCTGCGTCCTAAATTCCATATCTCACCCTCAAGGTGGTAAACGATTCTTTTTCTGTTACCCTGTTCACCATTATGTATCATATACATAATGTAATATTTCAATTCCTACTAAAGTTGAACTACCAAATGTAACCTGTTTCATTTTTCGATGAATTTGACCAGATT
>NW_018483897.1:0-2665 GCF_002113885.1 Mizuhopecten yessoensis
ACAAAATACCTACCAACTGTATATATACATATGCGAGCGTGACACCAGCCTCCTAACGTACTCATCGGCTGTAAATGGTAGAACCTGTTTAAATAGGCCGAATGTGTTAACCTCATTATTAGCTGTAAGTTGAACCATTATAAGCCATTCGACCGGTCATCTGGACCCCTATCTCCACTCACAAGGTCATATACAGCTTCGTATATATCCCTGCACACATTGCCCACTTAAAACGGCTTTATTACCACTTGTAGGTGTTTAAGGCAAACGATAAGAATCGCAGCTGGGTGTTAATATAAGTTTAACATAAACACTGCTGACGTTATCACGATATGTTGGACTCCAAGGATACGGATTAAAGCATCCACGTTACCTATACAGTACGCTATAATGTTTAGATTGTAAAATCAATGGGGATGTAGTACCTCACAGTTGTATGTTTTTGGAAGATGTTACTGTATACTTTCGTAATTAATTCGAAGAATATACTTTCCATAGAATACGTCGTTTCATATAACATCATAATATACTCCTTGTCTCAGTTATAAGCTGTAGACATGATCCAACCACGATATCTTTTTCATCGAATGCACACGAAGCTATGTCTGTATTTTTTTTCAAACGATAGCATATTTTAATTATTAGGCATTACAAAAAAATGAAAATCGAAAATTGAACAGAATGCTTCCGCAATATGTTGATTGAGATTGCGAATACTATGTGTTATTCTACAAGACGTTTGTTTAGCCTGCTTCTGCAATGTAATCCGAGTTCTATGAGGCACTTTTAAAACGGATGAAACCTAATGTTCGAGTAGTTATCATTAAAATCCAAAAAATGCCTCCGATTCAAATAATAATCAAATAAATTATTCTAATACAATGGTATTATTGGGTCTACAGGAATTTTCGATACATTGAGAGTGTTACGGATCTTTTCTATAAACCTTACCACATACAGAACTGATTTGTTTTTGTTTTTATATTTAAGTGGTAATGGAAGTCTATATTTTAATCTATCACCGTTCATTGAATCTACAAATGAATAGAGATGTGCATAGTGCAATGCTGTTCGCTGAACTTACAGCAAAGAAAGCAGATATACCTTTTAAAAATATTGTGATTAAAATGATTTAAAATAAAACAGAACGGATAAGAGAACCCGAGAAAATGGTTTTGAAACTCAGTCGCTTTCATCGATTGATGTTTTTCTAGTTACATACTGTATGCTCATGTTCAATGGAGCTGTAATGCAACTGCAATACAGGAAACTGTAAACCTACACCTGGGCAAATTGAAGCATTGACGTTTATGACCTGCATCTTCACAGAATGGATCTAAGAGAGGTAGCATTAACAAAATCTTATTCAACAATATACAAAATCGCTGCAATTTTTTTCAACAGATAAGTTCCATTACTTCTTTAGCTACTATTTTACTAATAACAAGATGTCCTTGCCAAATCCTATACTAGGCCATGTGCAGCCTGCAACTGTGCCAGGATTTGTTCAAATGTAAAAATAGATCAACAATGAACAAGGAGAGTTACTTTGTATATTGTTTTATCAACCTCCCTCTATAGAGTATGGAAACAAACATTTTTAAGAATTCGTGAAATAAACATTAATGTAAAGAGTAAGTTTTGATATCGGATTTATGTGATATTATATTTATAGGAAACCAGAAGGTGGTTCACATCTAAACTAGCTTTTATAGGAAAAACAATTCATTGGGTGTTCCCTTATGTGTTGTCACAAACAGTGTGCTCAATCTATACGACTGTTGTAAACGGTTCCTCTCGAAGAAGACGTTTGTGTTGGGTTTCCCCGTAAGCCGACGTTCGATTGGTCAAAGTCTATAAGATTATTCTACAAGACGCTTGTATTTGGTGTCCAAGAATAGCTGTCACAGACCTCGCTTTCACGCCCCTGGCACTGTTTTGTTGAAGATGTTAATATCGATTTTATAGATTTCCTCTCTGTCATTTAAGTCGGCTAAATATGGTTCATTTTTCGTGTGGAGTTTGAAGGGAAAGAGAACACCCGATTACTCGGTTTGACTCTCCTATATGTTGTGTTTGAGCCTTCATACAAATTCCCTCTCCTGCTATGCGACAGTGGTGTAGAACTCTCCCGTATGTGGAGTTTAAGTTGTCATATATCCCCTTCCCCTGCTTATAGATGCGCTGTTGTAAGGTTCTAAAATATGCGGTGTTTAAACTGTCGTAGGATTCACTCTCCTGCTAGGCGACGCTGGTGTCGAGCACTCCCGTATGTGGTGTTGGAGCTGTCATAGCTCCACGGATAATTGGTTTATATCCATATATCAGAAAAACATTTCAACACGATGGATAGAATGGTTGGCACTGATTACTGCCCCGTCGCGGGCCTGTATCGCAACGCTAAGTCCGTATTGAACATATATCGTGATGGCTTCAGCAAAATCTATCTCTTACGTTAATTGAATGAATCCGTCAGAGACCTGGGCGCTTCCTCTCATTTTATATACGCATCATGTATAAAATAAAACCTTGCTATGAAAGCCGTATTCAGCGGTAATCGAAATAAATCCATCAAATAACGCAGACCATTGACGGACTGAAAAGCTTCCTCGCAATAGCATATGTCTTCTTATACGATATTGCAATAAAGCATCAAGGCTGTAGT
>NW_018483898.1:0-2666 GCF_002113885.1 Mizuhopecten yessoensis
AAATCCCAAATTATTTTCACTATATTAGTCACTTTTGTTTCAAAATTACAGTAACTACATGGCCTTGAGGTTGAATTTGAGTTATTCGAGGTCAAAGGTGAACCTGAATGGAAGCTGTGCAGGGTTCGATACGAAAGGCACCCCAGACAAGACTAAGTCCTCGCGCTTGGCGCGCGCGCCCAGCTCGTGAAGCTAGGCATATTACCACAGTAGTAGTTAGGCTAGAACGAGGAGAAGATCTTCTAATGCTAGAGGCGGACGTAGCTATGCAAGAACAAGGACTAAAGAAGAAACCAAGACTGAATTCGAGCGAACAAAAGGTAATGCATTGTTTCTTCTTTTAGTAATTTCAAAGAAATCCCAAATGCTGAACAATTTTTGGAATTGGCGTACCGGCATTTTGCCATCATTCTTTTGCATCCTCGTCGTACTGAGTCTACTCGATATACACAAGCTTATTTTTATATATGCAATGCCTTTACAAAATCAGCGCAAGGCAAATCTGAACATGTATGGTTCAAAGCCCGTTTCTGTAGACTAGAAGAGTACAATTTGATTCGTTTATTAAAATAATTGTAATTGTGAAGAAATACACGTGTATTTGGAGATCAGTTTTGGCATAAATTTAGGAAATCTAACAGAACGAAGAACACGCCTAATTTATTATGCATTACGCTTTGTGATTGGCTATAGATTGAACCTTTCTTCTTGCCGACGTCAGTGGAATAATTTGACCTTATCAACAATGACAAAATGAAAATCAAACAAGTCGTTTTTTAAAACAATTCCGTTCTTGTGACGTCGAATAAGTCTGGGTACTGGCTGATTGGCTCTGAACCTATTTTGATGTTAGCATCATCAACAGTTATGAAACAATACACCGCCGTCGTCTAGGTGCTGTCAATGTTCGTCTGACAGCTTAACGCTAACACAAATCCTGTATCCTTGTCGGCAAGGCCTTGGTATTCTAGATATCTAGTATCATTCAAATAGGAAATATCAACTTTAAATGACAGTCGAAAAAAAATATAAAGATTTCGATGAGAAAAGAAAAAGCATGATTTACATTTTTTGGTTGGTATGCTATATAGCGAACGAATTATGTACGTTAGCATGATAAAAATAGGACTCAGACGACTTGGTCACGTGCCCACTGTCTGGATACACTATGTCGTCTGCAAAACTGATGATCAATTTTAACAGACATTTTAACTTTTGCATGTCATAACGCTAAGTCGGCTTTCCCTCACACCTGCCTAAGACACACCGATCACGTACGACTGTCCTACCACATCCGACAGTCATCAAGACATGCAAACGACAGCGCGATCAAGCGTAACGTTACCACACTAAGATGTATAACGTACAATGGTCTGTCTAAACCCAATGTTGTTTTTGTTTAGCTAGATATAAGCATAATTTATGATGAGCCAAATCATATCTTGTCTCCCCCCATATTATGTACAGTCACCTTTCTCACCTACCCTCTACATTATTAGTCGTGTAGTACAAATCCTTTACGAATATAACCACACAATCACATAGAAATATCCTCCCCACCGTTCACTGGTCACAGTTACGCAATGTCGTTCTGCACAGCAGTCTGCACACTGCACAATCTGCTGCATATCCTATGCACAATTTCTGGTGAGGTGTACACAAACGCTTGTGTTGATGCACTAATGCAAATTGCGAGTGCTAATCGCAAGCAAGGTCAAGTACGGGAAGAAAATCTAAACAAAAAACCATGGATATAACATCTTATATTTGTCGTGTGTAATGAATTGATGGATTGTAGGAGCCACCCATGGGATTTATGGACGTCGATAATATATCGAATATATACTGTAATCGTGGATATATTAGTTATGACCTAGATGTTTGCACAATGTGCATATTGAGTGCAGACCGGTGTGTTTGTGTGGAGTCGACATGGAGTGTTACATCAGTGCAGTGGAAACACTGTACAGCCCACATTCGTCCTTATGTGCATGATGGCTGCACCGTCTAGACAGTGGGATAAAGTACATAGTGAGAACGAAGTGTAGATATCAGGGATGTCTCTTATACATTAGCCGCATAGAAATGTGTTGTATTCGTTGATGTGATATTGACTGACACATAGTAGTTCACTGTTCTACCTTCTGTAGACATATTTATTATTTACACCACATAGGTGATGTATTTGTTCACACTAATCTATCTGAGTAGGGAGTTCTTGGATTATTTTTATGTATTTATAAATCTAGTACTGCAGTTGTATTTTGGAGTTCACGTTATGTCAACTCCTTGTGTTTAAAGGACTATGATTATTATTTCGTATATCAAATTACATAGATGAACAGAGGTTACGCTATATCTTGTTTGATTGACTTTATAACACTTCTTAAATCCAGCAAGTCAGTACATATGCTGCTTATATATTACACTGATCAATATCAGTTTTAAAATTTTTCATGCCCGGTAATAGAGACTTACAAATAATTTTATAACGCAAATCCTCAAGTTTTGGACACGTGTCAGTATTGTATACTTCACTCATACAACTAAACACCCAACGATATTATTCTTTCTATTAGATTTGATAGTGATTTGTGTGCAGCTTAGGTTCTGCTATATGTATAGAGCTTTAAACACACAAGCTGGTTAACCATTATTTAAAAAAA
>NW_018483899.1:0-2667 GCF_002113885.1 Mizuhopecten yessoensis
ACATATCAAGTATGCTTTTAACGTGTAAGTTATCCTTTTACCACGTGCTGTAGGATTTAACCTTTTGTAAGGTATGTTTCCTTGTTAAGTATGCTGTAACCTTGTTGACGGGTTAAGTATGACTTTGCTATATTAGGAATGCTTAACGAAGCTTATTTATCTGCAATGCATGTCAATTGTTTTTTAACAAGTATGTTTTAACTATAGTAATTATGCTTTTACCATTTTAAGAAAGTTTTGTTAAGTATGCTTTACCCACGTTCAGTATGTTGACCATGTTAGTTATTCTTCTTCTACTATGTTATGTATTCTTTACCATGTTAAATTTGTCTTATGCTATGCCATGTTAAGTATGCTTTTTCCAAGTTCAGTATGCTTTGAACATGCTAGTTATCCTTCTACTTTGTTACTATTCTTCACTACGCTATTGCTTAATCATGATTATACCAACTGTATCGTGCTCTACAGTGAGACTTGCATCAAGTCCGACGTTCAAAATCAGAGGCATCTTATAAATACACGTTGTCCCCATACCACCAGCCCAGCTGTCACTCTGGAACTGACGATGAAAACATATTATAAAATAGTTATATATATTTACAGAAGGTGATGATAGATTTCATACAGACATAAAATGATCTCAGTCCACTTACCTAGATAATGACAATTAATATATGTATAGGTTTCTATACTATTTTCAACCAGCATACTAGTTAGCATGCAGTAATACGTATTCAATTATATGGAGATGTATGTGATCAATACATGTACACTAGATGGATAGGTGTCAAACTTAGAATTTCTATACTATAATATATGGAGATAATATATCCAATTAACGACTATTTTGAGTTTTTAACAAAGAGTCAACAGGTGTCACGATGATATGAATATAAATTAATGTTCGAGGGAGGATAAACATATGTGTTTATGTGTGTATATACATGTACACTGCAAAACGCTGTATTTACTACACTCCATTAGAACACACCAAGTGGCGTGTACCTAACATTAACTATCATGTGTGTTTTCCATCAGTTGTAAAATTTTGTCAAATATACAATGTATCGCATATTCATATATCACGAATATTTACATAGGAGGTGTTCCTCTTGGTGGTATATTTAATGTATGTGTGTTATGGACTGAAGGATTGGGATATCAGAGTTAGCAAAGAGATGGGAACATTTAAACCTACAAATCAAACATGATGAATACGACCTGTGGTGGCCAAGCTGACGTGCGTGAAATAAATTATGAAGGCTACGAAAGTCATAAACATTTTAACTGTTTAGATGTTTACCGCATGAGTGCTATTTCACTTGTTACAAAATTTCGGGTACAGAATTCTGAGATCTAAGGGCTGTTATTAATGAGGTACCGTGGTATTCAATAAATACTTTACTGGGCGCTGCGACACGATAATTAAACAAATAATCCTTATTAAAAAAAAAAAAAAAAAATAATATGTAAATGCTGTCCCGGTTGTCACTTTGATGACGTGCCATTACTTTAATTTTACTTAGACTAACAATGGATTTACTCCCGGATCATCTTGGTGTTTTTTTTTCAATGTCCTTCACGTTAATCTTTCCCGTATTGATATACTGCCCAAGATTTTAGAATTTAAGTTTAGTTGACACCTATAAGTATTAGTTCTCTAGTTGTTTAACCGGAACGGAAACCAACTTCAGCTTCATCCGTTGTTTCTCTTGTTCGATTTCATCGTGTCCACTTCCCTTGGCTTACAATCTCCACTATTTTACATTCCTAGTGTCTTCCTCCTTCAGGATCTCATTGTGCATATTTTGTTGCATTACATAATTATGTAATATCTTTAACAATTTTGTGTTTGACCTGACCCTAGTCCCTCTCTTCCTACCTATATAGTAAATACCAAATCGTTATGTCTCAGTTGTCCTCTTTCTTGTTCTGACCGCCATTCTAACAGACCAACTTAATCATCATTGGAATCCTTAAAATCAATTATAATGGCTAGCTTTCCCTTCCGGTTTTTAACTTTTCCACCACCGATGTCAATGGAAGCTGACGGTCCACAACACTTGTTGATCAAATTAGATTTTATTTTTATGCTAATGGATATTTAATGACATGTCATCATTGAATTGTATCAGTGTTGGAAATTATTTAGAATGGCATCCCTTTGAGTAGCACTGTAGATTATGCGTATTTTATATAGAAGGTTTACAATGCTCGAATCGAGCATTATTCCACACTTTAATTGCATCATATAGTTCATGCGTTATCTCTATGTATTTCTTAATCAAATTCATTCAGATTCCAAAACAAAAAATGTTTTTGTTTACATCGTACGTAAAAGATATGTTCCTTTCGTTATCATCGATAATGTTAACCATAGTTTTATCATCGCCTAACACAAGAAAAAAATATATAGATGGGAATCTGAAACAACTATATATAAAAAGTATATCCTCCACCGTTATAAACCTCCATCATTATAAAGCTCTGAATTTAAAATGTTCGTGCTAAATGTTATCTGTTGTTTGTATGATTATGTTATTTAGATACTCTAGAAATCATGAACTAAAAGTAATCGTCCACACATAACGTAGCAGCGACATAACGTGTATATAATTATAGTAATAATAATAATAATAATAACTAGTACTAATTGTAATGGGGGGG
>NW_018483900.1:0-2667 GCF_002113885.1 Mizuhopecten yessoensis
GCTGATATCTGACATGTTGGTCAGACCAAGTTGATGAATTATACCTTACGTTGATACATACGTAATTGACTGTCTCATTATTGTGTAAAGTGATAAGTACAGACTGAATATGCACTGATCTCATGTGATAGACCTTTTCCCTTTTTTCCTGTAAGCGGCGGAACTGTAATGCTGGTTGGGGAGTCCAACATCCGAATGTCAACAACATCACTATCATTCAACATGAATGACATTGTGACGTCATTGATATTGACAAGCGTATGAGGAATATTGCCAACCACTGTTTCAGTGACGCAGCTAATCTGCAAGTGTATATAAACTCGTAATCTATATGAACATTGTTGAACATGTGTTTAATAAATTTTAATAATTGGAGTGATGGTTTATAAAAAATGTTTAAGGTGTATGTTGAGTATTAAAAGAATTACAAAACTGTTTTAAGCAACAGAAGATAATTTTTAGAATATGTTTCAATATCAACGGTAAAATACGTCTTTCTTCAAGCATTTAAATTGGCTTTTAAAGTGATATTTATTTTTTTCCAATCCAATCAAGCCTGTTGGAATACATCAGTAGTAACTGTGATAGATAAACTAAATATCAAGGGTACTTACCACATACACTTTCAGTATTATCCTAGGCGTTCCCATCTCTTTAGCTAAAGTTGTCAGAATGCATTTTTTATGTTATTTGGATGGTTGCGTTGGGACAGTCAATGCTGTCCTATGTATTTATTTTGTACACTATGATGGAAAAAGAAAATTGTCCTACGTTTATCCAGAATTCCTTCATACAATGTATACTGTTATTTATTTTGTGGTATGAAGAATTTCGTTTAAAATACGGTAACATTACCTAATGAATTAGATACATTTTGTTGGAAACAAATTCAGTAGAACTAGGAATTGATAACTAAAATATTCGAGAATAGTCCATATCCTGCCCCCGATAATAACCAGGTGAGCAATTTCATTTAAAAATAATAATCTATATATGTATCTGTTTTTGATCGTATAATTATAATATTACAAATAAATGCCTGTTTGAAGTTATGATCTCAGTCATAACGTCCTGGTAGTACAAGTTCCAATAAACGACTGTAGTCTTGTTAAATAGCGAGCAATGTTTCACACTTCACGCTTTATGGCTACCATTGACAGTTGCCTACAATTATTTCAATAATGAAAGAAGATTTGTAATCAATCCTTCTTGGTAACATTGTATAGGGATCTTTTCTAGTCAATACAAAACAATTACAGGACAGCGTTTGAAGAGCTAAACATAATGAAAGCTGTTTTTTGATTTTTGGTTTCGGTTTGTACGATTATGACTACATAATGTTATTAGGAAGGATAGTACAAAGTTAAATAATTAATTTAGCATATCAGGTATTCTAAGTTGAATAACAAGTCAGACAGTTTTTAGAAACATGGCATTACCTTGTTACTTTAGAGTGTTGCCTCAACCCAGGCCACAAAAAGTAGGATGTTTAGAGACGGGCCACGGAGTTGGTCTGTCATTGTTTCATTATTGATAAGATAGGTCGATATTGCGTGTATATTGACGCAAACAACCGGAACTAATTTAAAAACAGTACATGAAGGTTCTTTCAACAATACTTGTGGCAAAAGTATAAGAATTTCATTTTTTAGCATGTTAACTTAACATAAAGATTGGGTAACAAGATGTGATATGCATCATTGATGATCATGTCCAATTAGCAACCTTTTCATCGGAAGACATGCTTACCACTGATACCAAGTTGATTGGCTGAATGACGTCTGTGTCGAATGTATTTTAATTGTAAATCTGCTTTGTATTTATATTTAGTTTTTAGCATTCGATAAAAACTTACGAATTGCATATATCTGTAGAAATTCTTAATGTGTGAGGAAAAGTGATTTCACCAAATTTTTCATATTTGTTTTCATCGCAAAATGTTCATACTGTTCATGTTTTAATATCGTGTGAATTATGTAAATTAATAATGATGTGTTCACAAGGTATGCTGGTCTGTAATTACTGTCAAATAATTAAAAGCAAAATTAAAGTTTAACTGAAACATTTGGTTTGTTTTTACTGTTTTATAAACTACACGAAACATTTATATGAAGTAAAAACCATTACATTAACTAAATACGGTATTGATAATGGGTCTTTACAGTAGCAACATAAGCACATATGCTAGGGCACGTTGATACCCTAGAAATGTGTTAGTCCTACAATGTTACTCGAGATGTTCCTGACGCGACAGCTGGACATATGACAGCGCCTCAGTTTGGATGACTGTCCGTTTTTATGGAGTGTCTCACTGAAAATATATTTAATGTATGAGGTACGAGTTTGGTTCCAGGAACAACAAGCTTGAAACAGCCAGGTAGAAGGTTTTGTCAGGTAGTAGTAGTTACGGAACAGTGGTCAGGGTATGATGTAAGACATAAGGGATTGGTTAAGATTTGTTAAGATTTGTTCCATGAATGTGACGTCAAAACTTGACTTAAAAAGACTACAATACTGCCATGTTTATGCTACTTACATAATAAGCTATTTATCGTTTTCTGAAATCAACAAACGATTATCTAAATCCGGAAAAACACTTAAGTCTTACAATAGTAGAAAACTTACAATACACTTAGCATAGTTAGCTTGCTATGGTTAATGTGATGA
>NW_018483901.1:0-2668 GCF_002113885.1 Mizuhopecten yessoensis
AAAACCTAAGTAAGAATGATTTATATGATGGTAAACAGATATCAAATCAACTTGAATGGACATCTTCCCTGAATGATTGAAAAGGTGATCTTACGATCTTCAAATTTAGTTTTCTCGTGTAATACTACTTCATTTAATTTTCGTAAGATCTGATATAACTCTTTTCCTGTCGGATTAATTAAACGACACTGTAAATAGATTCATTACCACGGGGAGAAATGATCCTGTAGTTGAAACCTCATGGTGTTTAGGTTATAAGAGAAAAGAAAACACGCCAAATTGTTACACGGTAGTTTATTCACATTCACAAGTATGTAAATTCTGACAGTGTAAATAATAATCATTGAAGTCACAATGATAACTCATAAAGTCACAAAGTCAAATATTTAAGACCAGCGTAAAAAATAAAGTTATAGATACAGCAAATAAGAACATGGATTATAGGAGGAGGGATGGAACTTAGCAGAAGCAACAGTTTACAAACTGTCAACAAATTATTCAAAATGTCCTTTATTCCCGAAATCCAATTGAGAGAAGGACTTCGTCAATATCCCTTGGAAATAAGCTGACTGGTTGACGCTGATGTTCGATATTTTCAACCCTGTATTGCTGTAGCTCTTTTTCACATCTTCTCATTTCCTTCTTTACTGTTTCTGCTGCTAAGTGGTCGATATTCCAGCAATGGTGCCGCTGATGTTTGAAATTGTTAAACTCCTCTCTGCAGTGCTGCAACTCCTTTTTCAATTCATCTACTTCTTTATGTTTTTCCTCGTCTTTCTGACGCCGTATTTTGCTTTCCTGAAGTTTCATTTCTACTGCCTTAAACATCTCATTGGTGTAGCAGAAGTCTTGATGGCTTTCTACAAGTTTATTGATCATTTCCATCATATTCCTAGCATCGTTGTCACTGGAATCGTTTTTCAGACAATTATTGATTACAATACAACGTTTCTTGCATTTCCCTAGTATTTCCTCTAGTGAAGGTGGTATCGTCTTTAAATACTCCTCAAAGGACGTGTCTTGTTCTTCCAGCAAGTCTCTTCCGGTGAAGACCAAGATCGTATGTTTGAACATATCTTCTCCAAAAACTTCAGCAAAATGTTTGACAGTGGCGTTTTCCGCTTGAGTAAACCTCCCTGCATAAATGGTCAGAAGGAATACGTGAGGTCCAGGCAAGGACAGACTGATGCACTTGGATATTTCTTCCAGGCTTTGCTTGTTTGGTACCTTTGTATCAAACACTCCCGGAGTATCGATTACCAGGATCTGCTGTCCAAACCGGAAAGTTCTAGCTTCCTGACATTTCTCCGTCACGGATGAAGCTCCATAGCAAGATTTGAAATCGTCCTTTCCTAGAATGGTATTACCTGTGGAGCTTTTCCCAGATCCGCTTCTTCCAATCAATACAATCCGCTTAGTCTGTCTGTCACCTTCACTGTAGGACACTTATGAAAAAAAGACATATTCAGTTTAAATATTTAAAGGTATAGTCACACCGAAAAAGTTTAAAACGTTTAGTTTCATTTTTTGGCAGTGGTACGTTGATTCTGTTATTCATTTAATTCATGTTAACAACAAAACGTTAAGATGTATGTAACCCTGGTTTTATGCTTTGTACCCAAATACCATAGTTTCTATTGATTATCTAATGAGCAAGTCAGATTAGTATAATACATTGGGCCTCACCCATTAATTAGCATTATTACGAGTATAGAAAAAAGATTCATTTACATGATGGACCATGATTACTTCTATGTCCTCTTTCAAATAAGATAATTACAAAATTGACCCAAAAAACCAATTTTGTTATTGAAAACTGAAATAATATGCCACGGAAATTAGCTTCATGATTGAGATCAAGGGTCAACATCTACGTCATAATGACCTATGTTTGGTACACGACACTACTCCATTATAAGGTGTATATGTATGCAAATAATGGTCGCAGTGAATAAACAGGTGTAAGAGTTTTTCTTCAGACTTAGTTATAAAAATGGAAAGAAGGAGGATTGGAGACATAATACAGAATACGGGAGGACGAAGAGGAAACCACTAGTTTTGTATCTTGACAGTAAAATTGATATAGCATATTTATGAATTTGTTCATTAAAGGAATGATAAATCTTCCTGACAACATCATTGGAGATACTTACTCTCAGAACAGCCGAGCTTTAGACCATCTCTCTTTCCTGGACGTGCTCCATCAGGATCTTGCATGCCTTCGCTTTTGAACGGTTTTTACTCCAAATAGTTCAAATGTTTTAAATGCTATATTTCATATCTGAAACAAAAGTTATAGTCAATCAATTAAAACTGACAACTCTAGATTATTCGGGAGCACGCTTTTTGACATAGTAGACTATTTAGTCCCTTTATGCTGCAATATCTTTGACAGAAAATTAATGCTTGTCACGTATTATTTGTAAACATGAAACTTTTTTTTTTCCGTAAATGTCGTTCCACTGCGTTCGTAAATGTAATATAAGACAGCAGTGTATTTTAGGGGTTATAATCACACCACTCAGTATATTATATTCAATGACACTATAGCATCAAGTTCTGTTACACCTTCTGCAATTTGTTTTGTAAAGAAACCAAACTTAGGGAGATTTCTTCCATTTGTTTTAAAGTATTGATGAACTCAACAAAAAAAGACTAAAAAAAAAAA
>NW_018483902.1:0-2670 GCF_002113885.1 Mizuhopecten yessoensis
TATAAGAATCGGAGGAAGGAACATCGCCATTATGGTATAAAAGAACATTCGATAATAGTATAGGACGGACATTCGTAATCATTGGATGTTGTAATTTTCATCATCATTGGAGGACGGAATATTTATCATCATTCAAGGCACAAGCATTCGTCATCTTTGTAGGAGGAAACCTATTAAATGAAGGAAACCGTGTTGTAGCATGAAGGATAATTTGTGATCAGTGGAGAGCAGAAACACTTGTCGTCCTTAGAGGAAGAAACGTTTGTCAACATTGAACGAAGGAATATTTGTCATCATTGAACAAAGGAATATTTGTAGTCATACGAGGAAAAAACTTGGGTCATTGTGGGATAAAAGAACAATTGCTTTATTGGAGAAAGGAACGTTCATACATTAGTAGTTACTGAAGGAATGACATACAGAGAATGTATTGTATAGTTGAAAAAGAACATTCCCTATCAATACGGGGAAAGAACACTTGTCATCTTTAAGGAGCAGGACCATTTCCCGTCAAATGAAGACAAATATAACACTATGGTGTGGTGGGTTTTTTTGACTGACTGTGGTAATATAAACGTCAAAATGATGTTTGTTGCTGGCGCAATACATGCAATCGCGGTTAGATATGGTTTTGTATTAATGTTTTTTCATTTACATTAGTTTCGCTAAAAACCCATATGTATACCTGTTGAGTACTAAGTATGGCGTATATGTGACGTATATCGACGCTTTAAATACATTACATACCCTGCCTTCGGCACACATGCACACATCCAATTATACAATACACAAACGGAGGCACGTTTTTTAATGACCTTAGCTGAAGAACCCGGATACTATAGACAATGACTATACCTGGACAGAATTCGGGGTTTTCCAGAGTCAAAGGGTATGTGTCGCCCTGGACTCGTGTTTTGTTTACATTGCAAGGGGTTAACACAGATAAAGTAGTCATTTACTGATATAGGCTGGCTTTGGATTACAAGACAATTACAGGTAATTTTTTTCAACATTAAGAAAACAACAGTTCATGCTCTCAATACCAGACAATTATACTAAATGGTTTTGAACATAAAATTGATCTCTAAACATGGCTGTAGATAAAAATAGATCAGGCGCATTGAAATTCAACTTGGGCGCACCCTGTCTTAGTACACAGAACGAACGTGTATCGATGTTAGCTATAACACAGAGATATTGTAAGTCGAGGCAAATTTGTATGTTTTCTGGTGTAAATGCCTCGTTAAGACTTCGAATTAAGTAAATATCAAATTTAGTCCATGTCCGATTGTTTTACTAAGATTTTTCATGGTATATGAAAAGGAACTTCCATAAACAGTTCATTGTAAATTCAATTGTGCATTTATTCGTATTGCAAACTATGCAAAGGGTAATATATATGACCATATTGCGTTAATGCGTTATCATGACCCTAATAAAAGGAATCACCAAGAAGATCTTTTAAATAAAGTTCAGTCAATGGTCTATTGGATTATTAGGATTTTCCTTTGTAATATGAATCCTTAACATGTTTTGACAGGTTTTTAAAAATATGTTTATATGTGACGATCCTATAAGTTATCGAAAATAGAATCAAATATCATGAAGTGTGTGTTCGTAATGTTTTAGAGGACATTCTTGTATCAGTTATCATTAAACTATGCATAACTCTCTGTCTTGAAACAATAATTCCAATACATACCTAAAAATATGTTAGCTTCAACCAGAAATGAAACATCCTTGAAATGTAAGGGGGTTATGCTCTCTTACGTTCTCTGCACCCCCTGAACATGTCACGACAAAATCAAAGGCTAAGTGTGTGCCATCTAGTGGATGATACAAGAATACTAGTTTGAGGCTTTGATGTATATCAAAAGAAGATTGTCATGAATATTCCAGGGGTACGGAGAAAGAAAGTGAGTGTAACCCCTGAAAATTCGAGGATACCAGAATAGATATTGGTCTGTATTTCAGACACGAATATACACATGTCGTCAACAGTGTATTTGTTCATCTATGACAGGACAAACTCCAACCAGCCAAAGATCAACACATTTTAGGACTAAATTGACTTTTTGACGAGTGCCACATGTGATGCAGGAACGCCTTTCTTTCTGGAACAGATTGGTTTCAAGTCAACTGTTTGTGAGGTTCGTGATGTCTTTCCTTTTGGCTTGAAATAGTGTCCCCCCTCTATTCCTTCTGTTTTAACGCATTTAATTACTTATAGGATTAAACCTAGATTCACACGGCGGGTGTCGTCGATGAAGCAGGATACGCTTACCCTTCCAGTTCTTTTTCAACCCTCTAACTTTTTCCTATTCTATATTGTGTTCTAGATTTATCTTTATCGATTTGGTAATCTTTTGAATATTTCATATTTATTTATTTTTGATGCGGTGGTTTTAATCTTCTAGTTTATTTTGCAGTTTATGACAAATCCCTCTCTATGGCTATAGAACAAACCAGCAGTAAACAGTGGGATATGTGTGCTGTGTACGATCATTCTAACCTGGCTCAAGATGTTGTGGAGGTCATACTTGCACCATTAAAAGACAAAGGAGTCACGTATTGTGACCTAGAGTTGGATATACTTCCAGGACAACCACGACTGGAAAGTATGTTTGGTATGATAGAACGCTCAAAATGCATCCTCATCGTACACCCCAT
>NW_018483903.1:0-2670 GCF_002113885.1 Mizuhopecten yessoensis
AGGATAAGTACTCTTAACAACATAACAACTGTTATGATAAATTCTTGGTGTTTATCCTGCAGGCCTGACCAGACCTCGGAGATACTCTGTGACTACATTCACCAGATGGGTGTTGGAGAGGAGAGGCCACTTCAAACTGTGGCATATGACTGCAGTAACCACCTCACCAATGTAAGGACACACTAATGTTACCATATCAAGAAAGTCCTGGGAGCTGAAGGCTATGGGACATTTTCAGCAATTTTAGTCAATATAAAAAGATTAGAGGGGTCATTATATATAAAACTAAAATAAAATGGGAAATATGTATGAGGGAAAAAACTTCAGTTGTAGAGTGTCAAAGGCCCCAGAGCCCCCTCCTCGATTATCCTTGTCTATACTAGATACTCATCTAATATGTAGTTAAATGTTTAAGTATGCTATTTTAATGGGTTAAATTGAGTACTCAAAGTTTAAAGCCATTAATTCTGTACAAAGTTTTGGTATAATTCTGAAAATTTCTAATATATATATCAATTATTGTGACACAATATTTCCAGTACTAGAGCCAGGGGCTCCTTTCCAAAAGTAGTGAAAATAGTGCCGTACAACGATTGATAATGAAACAGACTCAAGAACACTATATGAAATATTCATGTGTTTTTTTTGTATGACAGATTACCCTGAGGCACTTGTCGGATGCATCAGGAGGGAGTTACCATTGCTACACCGCCACCTGTGAGGTAGGTTAACATGACATCAAGGGAAATTCAACCAGTTTATGAAAATTTATCGATAAGTTAGATAATACAAATACAGATTCTGCTGTTTATTTATAAATATTTTCAGTAGCTGATATGAAATCTACTAGTTTCAGAGGTTGGACTAGTGGAATTATACTCCCGTGGGTTTTTAAAGAGCGTATTAATCCCCAGACTGGGTAGTTTTTGAAACCCAGAAAACCCCACGAGATCTACCACTTCTAACATATATATATATAGAAATCAGTGTCAATACTGAAGGCTGAATCATTAATACTTACTGTTTCTTTGTTACAACAGGAGCAGATATACACAGGTACAGAAATCAGTGTCATACTGAAAGAGATTCAGAAGTGCCAGGACGTTATTAACAAGATCAAAGAGATGCGCAATGGAATGATGGGCAGTGCACTCATCAGCATCATGAATGAGGTTAGACACAAGAATCGATAGATCTTCTTTCAATAATAAATGATGTACTACATGGGACTATTTCTTCTTTTCCAATATTCTACATCACATTTGACATGTACCAGTATTTCCTAGCTGAAGTGTACAAGATGATGCCATGATGAGGGCCAGTGGGTTGCAATGTTCTCTACAGGATTTAAAAAAAAACCACTAAGCATATATACATGTAGGTACTTGTTAATATATGTGATATGATAACTAAATATATAGATTTATTTTATGTAATATGATCAATACATTGATTAAGATTAATTGTACATTGAGTGATCATGCTGATGATTGTAAGTGTGTTGATTAACTTCTAATAAATAGGAATGAGATTAAGATTCATTAAAATCGTGATAAAAGGTCAATCAATGTTATATTTCTGTGACTAGATCACCACGGAGGTAGCCAAGCTGCCCCAGTCCCGTTTCCTACCCCGTCCACCAGGTCATGACCTTCCACTACGCATAGAAATGCCAAAATTCCAGCCCAGGACTTCTATAAATTGGATCCAGCAGCATGGTCTTAAAGGTAACAATATAATTAATGATGTCTCTAGATGTACATATTATGTACAACACCAGATATATTCTTCCAAATTTGTTTAAGATATATGTTTTATAACTGAATATGAAGATCTTGAACTATTACATTGCAGCCAAACGTCTAGACTTGTACCAGGTACTGGCTCCTAATGCATACTCCTACAAAGAGGAGTTCATCCCTGTCATCAAAAAGGCTGTCCAGTCCCAGGTCCATGAGGTAGGTACTCGTGGGTATAACTGTGTTGAGGAGCAATGCAATCTCAAGAAACTATAACACAACCATAATTCACTTGATAAAATTATAAAATTACACTGTCTACAATACAACTTCTGATGTCTGTGTTTATGTTACAGAAAGCCATGGTACAGTTCCAGTGGCACGATGGGTCCATGAAGAACATCCATGTGGACATGACCCACCTGTTTGAGTACCAGAAACAACTCAATGAGGTAGTCAGTCTGTACGAACGCCGCATCAACTGGCTAGCCTGTGGCAGCAGGAGGCTATTCGGATCAGTTACTGAGAAAAAGTGGGTCATACATGGTGTCAAATATTGACAGCAATATTATGATTTTATTTGCATTTTCTGAAGGGCAAGAAAGCTTATACCATGGTGAAGTGTTCCTTGTTTATTTATCCCTCCAGCTCCAAGTCATATTTCATGCCCTTGCCTTTTCTATGGGTGGCATGAAGTGTTACAGAACCTATTTATGTCCGTTCCATTACACTGAATCCAATCGCAACACACCATCATCCCTGTAACAACTTAATTTCTTCATGGGTTTGATCAAAATTGATGCAAACATCAATGAGTGTGAGAATACAACAAATGAATTTGTGTTTAATGTTTTAAAGATCAAGGTCACTTTTATTATGTATGGAAAATGTTCAATCAATGCAGTGATGTCACTCTGACAACTTTTTTTTT
>NW_018483904.1:0-2670 GCF_002113885.1 Mizuhopecten yessoensis
TGACATGTGACCTCCTGCAAACAAACACGTGTTTTGACTATGTATGTCCTCATCCACTCGAACACGTTTTTGTTTGTTTTTAAAACAACACTGAAAATTGGAGAGTATAATCTCGGTAATATGTTTACGTGTATTAGGACACAATGTCGAGCACATGCTATACCGTATATATTACATTGATATATCGAATACCACAGCTTGGTTTCACACTCACCGGGGGCATATCGTTTAAAATGCGGATTATTGTTAAATCGATATTGGGTTATCTTTTGGTAGGGTGATAGGTTGTAAGTACGTATGTGAGCACTTTAATCCTGAAAGCTGAATGGTTTTAGTAATTTCATTACCAATATCGATTTCAATAGCATGGGTCTTTGCATAATAGATATTCTCAGACGTTTGATAAAACCTTTTATTTACTCTACGTGTCAATATAATACCACATAGACGAGTAACATATGAACCCGTTAACACTGCCCGTCATGTTGATCTAACCAGAAAAGGCAGGTATGCTGTGAGGTACCCACCGGTGATAGCTAAACAATGTGGGTTTTAAACGTCCCCTAATAATGGAATTGAATTAAACTAAACTTTTCAGAATAACATCAAATGTGGCCATTGATGATTAACATTACAGAATTGCCACGTGATTACATGTTCATGTCTTGTCAAAGACAAAATCTTTTGCGAAATCAAATACTGGTTTGTGGAGTTACAAAACTGTAGTTAATTGGAAACATAATAGTTAACTGCTAGATATAACGTATATCTTACTTGTGTGGAAGAATACTCCCTTACTAAGGATAATACCTAGAAATGAGAAGTTTCGAAGCTTATTCTAAATTCAACACCTTTGGGTATAGCGGGAAAAGCTTTGCAGTATAAAATACATCAGATTTTGTATGTTTTTATTCACAATATTTATGCAACAGACAACGGTAAAAAACAAAATGTATTTTTTAAAAGAAAGTGCCCTTTTATTAAACAAACGTTCAGACGTAAAAATAAATATGCAAATCAATATGACAAATTTTTAAATCTTTTCTTTATTATGAGTGTGAAAGTCTATTGTGCATTAATTACATTACTACTTAATATAATATAACGTTTGTGACATCAACCTTACGATATATAACTTGGGGATCAGAGAGGCTGCAACCTTTTGAAGGTAGACACCACTTTATGTTCCAGTTGTGGTAGAGAAATTGATTAAAGTAAACTTCCGGGAACCCTTGTTGTGAGTTCTTCTCTTCTTTTGTTGAGGTTCATAAAACATTTTGATATTTTGCAAGTATCGTAAGAGACATTATGTTCTTTCTGAGTTTTAGAAAGTATATTGCTTTTTTCACACCCAGTTGCTAATATTAACAATACAAACCTGCTAAATCCCGTGCGTCATAGCTACGTGAGTGAGGTCACAAATCTTTTGTAAAATACTAGATAAACACTAGATTAACCTATGATTTTGTATAATTATAGGGCAAAAGTTTTGATTGGTGGTGGGTACATTATATTTTACTATGTACGTTGATATGTTGGAGGATAATACATATATCCTGTTCCTTTACGAGATAAAATGTCACAGCGATGTGGCGAATCAACAATAGCTTTTGAGTGATAGAAGACGTCATTATCGTGAATTGAAGACGCTTACAGAGTTAAACTATTTGTATGTGAAATTCAGCAATACCAATGACCATGTTTACCGAAACCTGACGTCTAAACTTGTCCAATAAACGTTTTTTTTTTATCTTCTCAAAACAATCTTACATCAATACGGAATATGTCTACTGCTTACGGCTAACAGGTGACGTGTAGTAAATAAACCGTTCAATATGTGTAATAAACTACGCTTGAGATGACGGCATTGGTTATCAATCGCTCATTATGCGTAAATTATTAGATTTAATAGAAAGTGTTTTAAAGGTGTCAAGTTGTTGATGTATGTTAGTGAAAAACGCTATATATGTGAAATTATGCGAGAAAGATTATTAATGCGATAATATCTAAGGTCCTCTTTCCAGTTGGTCTTTTCATATGTCGGTCTAGAACCACTATATTCAAATGACACTCCTATACGTACTATATCCTTAGATAAACAAAGTTGATTTAATAAACAACATTATGAAGCATCATTTAATATTCCTTTTTCGGAAACCACAAACGGCAATCCGTGTTTTCGATTCTTTGTACTACTTTGCTTTGGCAACCTATGTTTTTTTCTTAAGATAATATTATGATAAGTTTGAGTAAATATTATTTTCCAAATTGCATAGAGACGCAATGTAAAACAAGTTTATCTGTGTATTACATACTATACTGTACATGTTGTGTTGCGTTTCTATATTTAGTCTGACTATGACTTCTTCGATATTTTTTTTCTCTATTATAACAGTTTACAGTTAATACACGCCCTTTCAGTCAATAGTCAAAACTGTTTGGACTAACCTGATGAACTATTTCATGCGGCCGCAATGCCGTAGACCACGGGATATAGTTTACCCGGTTGGTCCCTACACCTCGGGAAAACTGTTTTGACTATTGACTGAAAGGGCATATATTAACTCTTTTGTTACTTACAATTATCTCTATGGACTACAGTGCATCACTTTCGGACAATTCAAAGTCCATCAATGGAGATTCCTTCACATCGCAATATGCCGTTAGAAT
>NW_018483905.1:0-2673 GCF_002113885.1 Mizuhopecten yessoensis
TCACCTGGTTTTTCGGTCGATCTTCGAGCTCAGGTGTTAAGGCTCCCCAGTGGTCTGAAGATGATAACGCCCCACGGCTGCTCGAAGCCCACTTTATAGCCTTGTAACTTAATTCTCAGTGTTAATCTTTAACATTAGGTTAATTACACAGTAATTAATTAACACCTCAGCCTAATTGGGCCTCCGTGTAATTGGACCGATCGTATTCCACACACACACCAGAAATATTTGCAGGAGGAATATTGTCTTTCAGATGATTACTTCCACAACTTTTCCATGGGACCTTAGCTTACTAACACTATCTTGTAAAGGCCTACAGGACCAAATTGTTCAAAGCACTGTCAGCTTTATATATCTTCATTTTTTTTTTAAACCTAATTTATCAAAATTTCTGCATTCTAATGTAAAGTTTAATGTTTCTAACTTTTCATATAGTTAGGTTGTATCCACCAAGAACATTTTAAAACTGTATTATATACGAATTGCATTGATTCAGGCCATAAATATATCAGAGGAAGAAGTGATGTTTACATGGTGTCAAGCTGTTAAGACACTAAACTTACTGCGTCTGCTAGATAGCCGATAACATAAATAAGATGGCGGAGCGTTATTTACCAGCTGACACATCCCCAGGTAAAGCTGACCAGATAAAAGTTTACTATCAAAAGTCTGGACGGTTAACATTAATAAACTACCATCTTGCATGTGCTTGTCTCTTTAAAAATCGGTTGTTGTTTTTTAAATGTCTTGTATTCTGAAGGTCTGTTCTGTCTTTAAAAAGGTGTTGGTGTGTAAATTTGTCTTCTGTTGACATAAACAATTCAATGTAAACAAAATTTAAAACAGAAGTAAAGAAAGTATATAAGGTCTGAAGTTGTTCGTCTTGGCACCTGTTTACCAATACTCATAAATAACACCTACAGTTACTTAATGGCGAATACTCGTGTTTATAAAATGAGGTCTCTTTGGAGTTTTAAATATCCCCTGTCAATTCTTTTCCAGCAAAGTCTACAGTTTCACAAAAAAATATACACAAATTTGATCAGTAGTTAATATACAAAATAAAGAATAATAAAGATAAGTAGTTTTAAGGCTATATGGTACCTTTCAGACTATATACTCTTTACCTAAGATTTGTTAGAGTTATCTCCCTTTATATTGAAAGGGTTGTATGAAAATCTTTTGTTTATGAGGTAAAAGTGTCAAGTAATTTAGCATACATGTACATTTGACCAGATTAAACAAGTCAAGTTTTTGCTTATACAAAACTTTATTTGCTGCTCGCAGGAAGATTGTTTCAGTATCTATAAAACCTTGCATTAACAATTTACCAATCTTAGGAATATTCATTACTAAAATTAGGGAAATAATTAGGAAATTTTGGTTCTGGAAATGGGGCTATTTTAAAAAGAGGCTTTTTAAAGTGCTTCAAAATTTACTTCAAAATTATTTCCTGAAATATTAAATATAGTTTCAATATCACCAAAGGAAATTCATTTCTAAACTCGAAAATGTGTACAGGACAGAAATGCCCTCTTTGAACTGTGGTTGACCTATAAATAGCAGGTGACCTAGGGAATCTGAAAAATGACTCATCTGATGTATTTTCATACTCGACCTTTCTGTAAGCTTTGATGACATTCTGTTAAGTTGGTAGATTCATGACAATGAATAAGAATAAGAATGAAACGGGAACAGGACTTGGGGGGGAGGGGGGGTGTTGCATAAAATAAATCCATGTTTTAAAGTAAATTGTGTAATGATGAATCAACATTTGTTACAATGAGTACGTTATTAAAAAAATATAAAAAAATTATAAAAAAAACAAACTTAAACTAAACTTATTATCCAATTTTATCTAATCCTGTTCATCAACGAGTGATGTAATTTTGTAATGATCAACGAGTGATGTAATTTTGTAATCGTCAAGTATCATAAGCAATCAAATTTAATAGACAGAATAGACTTGTTTTGGGTGGGTTTTTGAAAGTATGTTGACCATACATAAAAGTGACTTTCATTTTGTGATTTGTTTTGTTGACAAACTTTCAAGTATTTTTTTCCTCTGAGAATTATATGTTGTATCTGGCTGGAGATCTGTTTGAGTGAGTAGGCCTAACAACTGTTTGGTGTTGTATACAATACGCTGGTATGTAACACGTGTGTGAAATAGGCCTCACATGAGGGTCGTAGAGGGAGGAGGGGGATGATGGTGGAGGGGGGGGTTACATAACATTACAATATAAACCCCCTCCCCCCCACCCCACCCCCATTCTAATCCTGCATCTAAATAAGTTAGTTTTCTAAGTAGTAAACTAGTTTCTATGTCCTGAGAAATATGACGCTAAACCAACTAATTATGACCCAACATTTTACCAACAAGTGTTTTGCTAAGAGAGACGATTTGATTAAAGAAACGGAAAAGCTAGTCTGAACATTTCTAGATTTTCTAATATAAAAGGACCATTTCTCAGACATAAAATAATTGTTTCCTGTCTCAACTTAGTTTTTATATTTTATAAACTAATTCAATCTCGTATTTAAACAGAATGATTCGGAGAATTCCAGGAACATTAATTTACCATAAAAAATATCTCATCAGACAGGCAGATGACAGAAAAATCAAAATTTGCGCACAAATATTAGAAAATACAAACCTTGGTCGTTTCCTTC
>NW_018483906.1:0-2673 GCF_002113885.1 Mizuhopecten yessoensis
ATTATGTGATAAACAACTATATTTCAAAAAATCTTTATCCATTACTGCTTGCCAACTGGGTTTTTTGCCTGTGACCATCTAGCCACTCTTCTTTATATGACCTTGGTGTTTTGAGACGTTTAAATTTATCCTTTTGGTAAGATGGCCATTGATAAAAAAAAGGGCGTAGTCTGTGTTAATCTCTGATATTTACTGATTCAGAAGAAGATAAGATAAGCTTTTTTCAAAGTAGGCAAGTCGAGGAATAACAATAAAACACATGCTGTAATGAGACTGATCGACATAACAATTAGGGGAGACTAGGGCAAGTTTAAACAATTTGTATTAAAGTAGTTTTATGCAGTGTTGCATTTGTTATGAAAAACAAGTTCGTATTGGAAGAATTATCCTGTCGGAAGATTAGATGGCCGAACGAGCTCCGCCTTGGGGAGAGTTCGGACAGGCAATCGAGTAAGTTCGGCCCACGTTGCTTACGTGTGACGTCATAAAGCATGGAACGTCTGATGGTCCTGCCAATTTCACGACAATTTATGTCTTGCATGGACCAAACTTGCCCCGGTATCTTGGGCCGAAAATTTTCAATATTTCGTATCAGAAAGGCCTTACTTAAATGAGATTGCATAGTCCAAAGCGCGTTACTCACCGGGTCAACCACAGCGATATTAAATGGATACAATTCGTTTCATAATTTATCTATAATATGGATGATGTTTGACCATTAGTTTTCTATTTTCGATGGTTACTATTTCCAGAGGTCCGATGGCCCTTGACCCTGACAAAGAGTGTTTGATCGGCCTACTTCCGTTTTATCACATCTATGGTCTTGTAGTGGTACAGTTCGGAGCGACCTGTTTGGGGACCAAACTCATCACGCTCCCGAGGTTCGAACCCGAAAACTTCCTTGGTGCTATTCAGAAACATAAGGTGGGTAGGATTTGAGCCAATCGTTTGTTGAGTTCACATCGATGTGGTATATGTATACTTCCGTCAACCATCTAGAGGTCTAACGCATTGTTTGCTTCACATCAACCGTCTAGAGGTCTAACGCATTGTTTGCTTCACATCAACGCTGTTGGTTATTTAGGAAATGTTTGGTAGTCGACGGTCATTTGTTTTAATAGTTGATGTTTACACAGTCGTCACACCTCACCCCCGTCTTATTTTTCTATCACTGACACTGGTTTACTGTCTTTTGACCGTTTAAACAAGGTGATACATTTTGTATGTCATGATGGCGTGTATTTTAGTGACCGTCGGACGCGTTAGAAAGGTGACCGCTTATTCAAATGTACTAATATATTGATTTTCGTCGGGGTCGACCGCTAACGTCAGGTGACCGTATATAGCAGGTGACTGTTAAGGCAAGTTTGACTGTAGTTTAAAAATTGATGCCCAGCAAATTGGTTAAACCAAAAGACATAATATGTATTAACAATTATTTCACATCATATAATTGATATATAATAGATTTATATTAATACAAAATGTATATTGGAATAAAATATGAAGTTTAAATATAAAGCCTAAATTGGTCAGTTGGAAGTAGCTTTACATATGGGAAGAATATAAAGTCTAAATTTAACTTATGAAATCGAACCTCTCTTAATTAATGAAAATAATTACTATTTTCCCCTTTTCACCACATTTTCGAACTGCTGTGCTGAGGTCGCATTCGCAGTTGTTTGCTCACGTGAATAGAAAGTGGCGGCGTACTCATTTTCTTTTGGAGGTTATTGGGTCAAAGTTCATTTTGACAGAAGAGCTCTGTTTATTGTATAACAGCGCGTGCCACTGTTCATTCTCTAGGTAGGAAGACATATTTTCCATAACAAAAGTTGGAATGTACCTATAAAATATGGCAGAACTAGTGTTTCTTATAAATTTGTAGTGAAATCGTTCGGTTGCTTTTTACAGATTTGTCTAAAGAGAATTCCCTGTAGTGTCAATCGATACAGAGCTAAAGTGGCTAACAGTTCAATACTTACCGTTGCCGGGAGATATACAGATACAATTTTCTCAACGTATGTGAACATATTTTGACTTTTTTACCGCAGATCTCCTTCCTGCATCTAGTTCCTCCTGTTGTGCTGTTTCTTGCCAAGTCTCCTCTTGTGAACAACTATGACGTCAGCAGCATTGATAGGATTATCTGTGGCGCGGCACCGTTAGGGGAGGGGCTTACAGAAGAAGCGTCCAATCGACTTGATTGTCACGTGATTCAAGGTTTGTAGTGGTAATTGCTATCGCGTCGACCTCCAGGTCTCACTGCTTCCTGTGGTGGTTGTGGTTTTGTCGGGGTTTACAATGTACTTCCTCACAACAACTAAAGCATTACAGATACGGGTAAAAGGATACTATTGCCAAAAACAAATAACAGGAATAAAAAAGTAAAGCTACTGGTCCAAGTATTGCAATATGGGGATCAGATCAACTTGGTTTCTCCAATGACAATTATGAAATGCATACAAGGAATTGGCCTCCATAATAGAATATAGCGTTTACACTTATACTCTGCTTGATTCGGATCTGAAGCCAATTTACAACACCGAATAGCATTCCGAAGGCACTCGGCATAATATTCCACTCTAATGCGATCAAAATGAAGTTGCTACAACTTGCAACACTCAAGGTTTTCTTGTTTACACCCCACCCCGAGGCTTTCTTGTTTACACC
>NW_018483907.1:0-2674 GCF_002113885.1 Mizuhopecten yessoensis
ATGTGTGTTGACGACGTTGCGTGTTGACGATGTTGTGTGTTGACGACGTCGAGTGTTGACAATGTTGCGTGTTGACGACGTTATTTTCCCTCTATTTTGCTTGGTTTCCGCTAATATATCGTTTTTAAAAAGTAATTTGTTTTTAATGTAGTGCAAATAGCAAATTAATATTCATTAAAAGATATTGATTAATTTTGCCGACTGCTAAAATTCGACAACCGAACAAGTAATGCGGAAAGTTACGCAACAAAATAATTAAACAAATGATTTTATAAACGGAACACAGGCAGTTCAATTAAATGAAATCAAACAAAAATTATAATAAAAAATAAATAAAAAAACAACAACCTTAAACGTAATAATATTACGTTTAATAAAACTTAACAGCAGATACATTTTTTGAACATAGCGAAATATCACTTAGTCTACCAAGTCGGCGATGGATAGACACTTTTCAATGGTTAACCACCATATGTCATTGACCAATAAGACATGTTTGTGAAATGATTTTATTTTTTCGAAAACAAGAATAATTGAATTGAAATAAACAAAGTACCAAAAAAAAAATAAACATGCACCTTCAACGTTCTTTTAAAAGCGTCTTCAATATTTCACATCTAAACTTGTGAGCTGTGTCTGACTAATTTGGGACAAGTTAACGTTGTCGAGTAAGGGTACGCGCTCGCATATGGATATCAACCTTTTCGTACAAATCCACGTTAAACTGGCACAACTTGATTACATAATTACAAAGGGCGAAAGACGCGAATGTTGGATTGCGTCAAAAAGATCCCAGTATACAGCAACGTTGTAACGCCAGGTAACAAATTTACATACAAGTGTCATGACGCTTGTTTTTGTTCCCTTTTCCATTCTATAAAATGCACAATTTGTATTTCATTGCATTGTCAAAAAAATTGAACAAAACAAAGTTTAAACCAACATCGACGAATGCTCCCAGTTTTTTTGGCACTACAGACAACCTTAACAAACATACATGTTACATAAGAAACACGGGGTTTTATGTGTCAGTGTCGTAGCACAATTCCACGAAATGAGAGATTGGAAACAAATTAGGCTTCGTCTGTATTCACGTCATTGTTTCTGTATAAAACATGCTCATTTTGATAGGACCGAATTACCACAAAGATACGTAACTGAAATTTACCGATGCATTCTATTCCATTCCAATGAATACGTAATTCAGGCGACTTGAACAGACATAGCCATTGTAGTGTCCCTCCATCTCCTCGTAATGTTTCCCGCCATTAAGGTTCTATATATAGCATCAGTGTAATTCTTCCATCATTGGACATTAAAAACGATTCATACCATATCTGATTCCATCACAATTCCATATCCTCGGTAATTGTCTATTTAATATTTTCATACACTCAGCTACATGGTTGTTGGAATGAGACAACACTTGAATTCACCTATGTTCTAGTATTTGTGCTAGTCTATATTATTATATTTTCTTTTATTCTTTCGTAATTTGTTTCACTTACATAAGTTGTATTTATAAAGTTATGCATAAAAAAGGGATTTATTTTTGCCGTTCTTATTTTAATGAGAGACTCGTGACATCATATTATTTGATTTATTTCGGGCATAGTCATAGAGTTGTTGGAACATTTTCTGACAACCCTATGACTCTGCCCGAAATAAATCAAATAATGTGATGTCACTAATTTTCTTGGGGCTTTTTATTTCGTTGAGTTCGTTGGTAATCCTCATCTACGAATTCATATGTCCACGAAGTTTTTTCAAGTTTGATATAAAGCAAGTCTCCCTTTGAGTGGGTTCTCGTAATCCACGAATTCATGTACGAACAACTTGGTGTTTTGTCGGGAAATCACGAAATTTGACCCCCACGAAAATATCTGATTGCACAGTATGCAACATAATACAGTATCAAAAGATATCATGTACAAGTAATGTTTTCCACGGGGTAAAGAGATTTCCTCCTCGTTAGAAGAACCAAGTTGGATGTAAGTAATATAAATGATCTCCTTATTTTCGCCCTTGAAGAAGACAAAGAGACCGAAACATTGGAACTCTGAGTGTTAATTTAATTATTGTCACTTTTGAATGGAAAAACGATATCAAAAAATACAATAATCTGATTCGAAACAAAAAACGAAAGTGATATATTGAAATATCAGCTTTACAAAATGATATATTTCTTCTCTCCGATTTGATTCGTTTTGGAAATATCACTGCTTTGTTGTAACATTGTATCTCTACCCTGACAGGCCATGGAGCCGATGATCCTTGCCTGCCATCGATATTTCTGGAATAGGAAATTGGTTCTAGGTTTTGTTTGTTTTAAACGTATTTGTGATCGCCTATTCGATAATGAAAGCTTCAGGAACAATAATCCATCAACACCGAGTAAGGTTTCATCCTGGACAACACGATACTACCGTAGGGTGAGCACTTTCCATCATGGCGGCGTGAAATATTTCATTAGTGCTTCCAGTTTCAAAATGAGCAATTACGTCAGCTTTTAATCAATGCTAAAAACGAGTTGCAGTGTAAACCGTGTGTTATTTATCCGCTGGCTGATATAGGGACTTTATCGCAAGCACTGTGTTCATTGCGTTCTATTAACTACAGAGCCGGAAATAGCGTGTCGTTTTACCACACTGGGTACAATGCTGATCAGATTTCT
>NW_018483908.1:0-2676 GCF_002113885.1 Mizuhopecten yessoensis
AAAAGACAAAAAAAAAGTTACTTCAGCGTGATGCCCCTTTAAAAACGAATAAGAAGCAAAATATCCGGTCAAAACAGTTTTTTTCGATCTACTTTATATTTATTCAAACATAAATATTCTGATAAAATACGTCGTATATAGAAAGCATTAGTAACTAGGATCATGCGTTGGTACGGAATTCATTAGCCTACCAGAATCCTGGTGTGCCTTAAATGCCTTTTAAGCCGATGGTGTACAAATGTACAATGCACATGTATCTATAAGTCTTTTTTTTCTGGAAATTCTGTTCCCATTCTCTGCTTTGTTCAATGTATTGGTCACTAGCACCATGCGTTGGTATTGAATTCATTAGCCTTCCAACATACAGGTTTTGCCTCAAATGTCTTTTAAGCCCATGGTGTACAATGTTCTCATTCTCTCCTTCATACAATGCTGAAGTATAAACCAAAAGACGGAGTAATACGTTTTCATCGATGGTCGCCAATCGACCTAGTCACAGCTTGAGAGCTGCCAGTATGTGTTCGGACGTGTCTAGCATTGTGGTGGTATTGGAGCTCTACATATCCCGAGATCGTGTTACTGATTGGCCAATAAGGACCGACATGTGACGGATTCGGATTTTGTTTGTAAATGTGATTGTATTTTAGATTAATCATTGAAATTGAAATGTATCACCCCTCATATGGAAATATGACTAACGTGTTGACCCAGTTTTAACACAGAAATCAACACTAGCAGAGCCATGCTGACAAATCTAATCGAAAATCAAAATTTACCAAGATAGCAATGCAAACGTGAAATAATGTTTTTGTTTATTGTAGGCGCCAGCTTTTCTATTCTATTTTGTCAGTGTGATGTGTCAAAACCCCTATAAAACAGGATAATAGCATTGCTCTACATATATGAAGTTACTACATATGCTACTGTCTATATAAAGAGTTACGACCTATTCCTTGAGGGCATGTGTCGGTAGTAATGAGTTTGAATTGGTCATTGGCATGTAAGTATCATATAAGGTACTCTTAAAGAGGAAATTATCATATAAAGAATATGTCAGTACAAAGCATAGGGGTGGTCATCAGTCTAGCTAATTCCTTCAACCTCCGCCTGGGCATTAAGAAGATGTCAGAGAGGACAACACCCGCGTCCCGCCTACATTAATTTATTATTTGTACCATGACAGAATTTGACACTATGAAGCTGACGTTTGTCGTACATGTAGCGTTAACGGACAGTAACGACTTATTATTGCATCCAGTTTAGTACTATAGCGTTACCAAGCTCTATTTGCAAAATTTCGTGTACTCGCCCCAACACCAAACCGCACAAGTTAAAGTTTGAATTTTATTTACGAAAAAATAAATAATGTTGTCAAATTACAATCGTTATGACAGGAAACTATCGGCATTTATGTTATATTTGACAAATTGAATCTCATTTTACATTCAACGTTATGGTGTTAGAAAACGATGTTGTTTAGCTTGGATCGGCAAATATATAATGTTCTCGAACAATTTCGCCTGCTGCCAAGGACGCGTTACAAAGATTTGCCGATAAATTCATTAGTTTCAGTTCTAAACAAGATCTAAGAGTTTGTGATTTGCGTCATTGAAGGAGCATAGGACAAGGTCGAAGGAATTATTTTACATTTTTTCAGCTTACATAATACATAGCTGAGCCTAAACACAGATCAATTATGATGAGAAAAGCTCTCGGGTAGAAGGTTTCGATAAGAATTGTATATGAACATGCACGTGATCTTCCCTAGTGTACGGAAGTATGTGAATCAAGACTTATCTGGGAATTGCTAAACGTATACAGTTGCTGTCCTTGGAAATAACGTTCAATTTGTGCTTGAGTTACATACTCAATTGACTTGTTTAGCAGCGTTTGATGAGTGGTTCCATTCCAAGGAAGTCGTAGGCGAGGATTTCTTTAAAAAGGCTTTCACGATTGTTAAATCGTGTCAGATCAAATCGTGATATAACGCGTGACTTCTGCAATGGAAAAATAAATATGTTTCATTTGCTATTAGTTGGTTGAATATACCATCGTCTTATTTTTACAAAGAATTAAATACAATGTATGTGATGTGCAAAAAGTACAAAAATGGGGATCTTGCATAGGAGATGAGATAAGTTGATATAGAACAAAAAGGGATCTGAATATGAATAATTTCATAAACATGAGCCTGTTGTGTGTGGTTTGTCTGGAATTATTCAATATTTGATAGAATTATTAGAAGTGCCCAAGTTTTAAGATTTGTTCCTATATTTAGAAACCATTGCTGGAGAAAATTGTGTTAAAGAAGGTGTATTTCATCCTATACAAGCATCCCTGATTTACCTCTCTACCAGTCATTCATAATCTTACAGGCCATTGTTATAAGATAATATAAAGCTAACACATACTATTTCTCAAGTTGAATTTATACTGATAATAATAATGATAAGAGGATCTTATATACCGCTTTATTACAATCTAGTTCGTAGGTTGTCTCAAAGCGGCTCACAAATTATTATTCGTGGTTATAGGGCGTTAGCTACGAGCCAATATCTTCCTCGACTCCCTGGGGAGCATACAGCCGGATTTGCCATTTCGGCGCTCACTGCTAACATTTAATAATTCTAACACTGCCCAACCACGTACTCATTTACAGCTGAGTAGATTGGAACA
>NW_018483909.1:0-2676 GCF_002113885.1 Mizuhopecten yessoensis
TACATGATGTTCTTTTGTAATATACATAGTGTAGTTTGTGGTTTATTATCAGAGTTTTGTTGAATTACGTAGACATTTTTAGCAAAGGCATAAAACTCAGGTATAGAAATATTAACTAAACAATGTAAAAACACGACATATATGGCGAAATATATGAAAATAATGTCAGGTTATATATGAGGTAACAAAATACATGAACTTACTTTGCTAGCCCTGTTGACAGAGGGACACAATCAAATATAACTACTTTATTCCACTGAATGATTGTAAGAGGTGACTAAAACGGGATCCCACTTTAAGATCGGGGAAGGAGGGCATGTTATTCTATATTATTGTCTGTCTAACCAAAGTGATAAGATTGGCCCCATTGTAACACTTGAGACCGTGTCTTTTTCAATGGTTTCTGTGTAAATCCTTCATTTGTTCATATTGCTCAATATATTCATTGATTTTGAGTTCGAATTAAACGTTAGATCACACTTTTGCATCAATAAGCACACTTGTAATGAGAAAAGAACATTAGGCAATAAGTTGCTTTGTTTTTATTTTCATCGCAGGTTCTGTTATTGCCTTACCGGAGATATGTCTGTGTTACGGGCTGTAGGTGTCCGTTCAAGTTTATATACTAGACGCATTTCTGTGTGATCTTCTTGTAGGTCTGTGCACTGTCGTAAAATCAGGGTCATCCTTAGATGCCCCGGTCAGTCCTGGTCATCTGTGGTCACTAGCAATGTCCGAAGCCACGTCAGTCAGTGCAACATGACAAGTAGCTGTCAGCGCTTACTGGACCGTCACTTACCTGGGCAATATTGCCCCCGGCCTATTATTGACCGTGTGGTCCGGCATGATGATTGCAACAATTCGGAATTGTATTGTATATAGGTATACCTCCCACATCGATTACCTATACAAGTATATTTCTCCTCTAAAGCGGTCCGTGAAAGTTTGAATTTTGTTATTCTGTTTGCTAAATAAATGTAAATCATGGAAGAATATCCTTTGACGATCCATCCAATAATATCCCAGAAATGATGACCGACTATAAGTCCAAACACATCTCACTGTTATAAAACAGATAGACTAGATATCATGTTTTATTATATGACCTCTCCCAAATTTTAACTTACTATAAGAACATTCCAAATTGAAAAGTGTCGTAATAGATCAATAGCTTATGTTGTAGTATGTATCTCGGTGAATCTTTGGCCGTTTATAACTGCATGTAACTCTCTTGTAACGACTTACCTGACCTTACATGTACAGTTGTTACACTGTACCAATCAATCAACAATGAACATTACATATATCACTAATGAACACCATTTCAACGCTGAAGTAATACGATACAAACCACCTATGAATAGCATACAGAGCACTGCTTATAAGCACCAGATAAACCACAAACGAACACCGTGTCATTCACCGGTGGACCTGACATACAACATAGGTGAACACCATGTAAATCACCAAGAAACAAGTAAATAACCAATGAACACTATGTAAATCACCAATAAACACCATGTAAATCACCAACAGACAAGTAAATCAGCAACGAACACTATGTAAATCACCAATAAACACCATGTAAATCACCAATAAACACCATGTAAATCTCAATCAAACATGTAAATCACCAACGAACAACATGTAAATCACTTAGGGAACTTATATAAACCCCCAATGAACACAACGTTTACCTAGAGACTTACGCAGGGTCCTCTTAACCGTTTAACTATCGGTAATATTCTTAAGAAATATTTATATTCATTGCCGTTGTTACCTTAATCAATATGCAACCCACGTTACCTGTTTTGTGTATTGAAATGAATTGCTGATGAGCTGAACGTTGAAGGCCTAAATCAGAATCTTAGATTGAACTTGAATATGAACCACCCTATCGTACCTCACCATAACAATCCATCGGTATTATTTACACAACAAGGGAACATCATATAGCCTTTTACACTAAGCAACACATTTTACCTGACCTTTGACCTTTCACAGTAAGTAAACCATGTATTTTGATTTTTACCTAGTGTATGAAGGGTAAATTGACCTTTGACCCAGTCACTGGGAGTTTTCTATGTCCTTTTTTCGTCAGAACCAACAGCAAAGTGTTTATAAAGGAAGACAAAGGCAGACCAATTAATATCATAACTTATTTCCTCAGCTGCTTCACCTGTGTTTTACGTATATTTAACTTGTGTTACTTATGTTGTCATATTTTTGTTGAGTTCCAATATCATAACTGATCAAATAGCACAATTAATGATGTCCTGTCAGAAATCAACATCTGATAACAAAAACAAAAACAAAAAAGAACAAAAAATAATAGAGGTCATATTTCTTTGATTATTCATAAATTTGGCTACATTCAAAATAAAATAAAACTTTGAAATCACAAAGTTAGACAGTATATAGTTTCACACAAATACATGTTATTCCGATATTTTCAATGTACATGAAAAGGAAAATTAGCAATGAAATAGTTTACGTTTACATAAACAGACACTTAATATTTTAGCACTCATTAATGTCATTTTCAAGGACAACTAGAGTTTGTACATTGTTGCCACATAACACCTGATACGAATTATAAAATTAAGTTAATCTAACCAATCAGACCGCCAATGTTACCTCTGTTTGTATTTCCTGCTGTGTTACCCGTACAATAAG